>NW_026652276.1:74193214-74472321 GCF_009828535.3 Hylobates moloch
TCTGCACAGCAAAAGAAACTACCATCAGAGTGAACAGCAACCTACAGAATGGGAGAAAATTTTTGCAACCTACTCATCTGACAAAGGGCTAATATCCAGAATCTACAATGAACTCAAACAAATTTACAAGAAAAAAACAAACAACCCTATCAAAAAGTAGGTGAAGGACATGAACAGACACTTCTCAAAAGAAGACATTTATGCAGCCAAAAAACACATGAAAAAATGCTCATCATCACTGGCCATCAGAGAAATGCAAATCAAAACCACAGTGAGATACCATCTCACACCAGTTAGAATGGCCATCATTAAAAAGTCAGGAAACAACAGGTGCTGGAGAGGATGTGGAGAAACAGGAACACTTTTACACTGTTGGTGGGACTGTAAACTAGTTCAACCATTGTGGAAGTCAGTGTGGCGATTCTTCAGAGATCTAGAACTAGAAATACCATTTGACCCAGCCATCCCATTACTGCATATATACCCAAAGGACTATAAATCATGCTGCTATAAAGACACATGCACACGTATGTTTGTTGCGGCACTATTCACAACAGCAAAGAATTGGAATCAACCCAAATGTCCAACAACGATAGACTGGATTAAGAAAATGTGGCACATATTCACCATGGAATACTATGCAGCCATAAAAAATGAGGAGTTCATATCCTTTGTAGGGACATGGATGAAACTGGAAAACATCATTCTTAGTAAACTATCGCAAGGACAAAAAACCAAACACCGCATGTTCTCACTCATAGGTGGGAATTGAACAGTGAGAACTCATGGACACAGGAAGGGGAACATCACACTCCGGGGACTGTTGTGGGGTGGAGGGAGGGGGAGGGACAGCATTAGGAGATATACCTAGTGATAAATGACGAGTTAATGGGTGCAGCAAAACAACATGGCACATGGATATATATGTAACAAACCTGCACATTGTGCACATGTACCCTAAAACCTAAAGTATAATAATAAAAAAAAACAAAAAAAAAAAAACAAAGACTACTCATTAGTTTATTGGAGAAAAAGTTGAGAAACTAAAGATTCACTGTCTGATGTAGTGGACATATATAATTATTTTTGTCCGCCTATCATATGAATACCCATTTCTGTCTTTGGAGACTTCTTCCCTTTGAGGGTTCATGGAAGACAGAGTCTATTTCCTACTCTAGGGACTGAAAATGCAGAAGACTCTTGTTCCCTGCTCCCTTGTATGTAGGGCCATGGCCATAACTGAGGGTTAGCCACTGAGACACACCTGCTCCAGATTTTATTTTTATATTTATTTTATTTTTTGAGAAAGAGTCTCACTCTGCCACCCAGGTTGGAGTGCAGTGGTGTGATCATGGCTCACTGCAGCCTGGACCTCCTAAGCTCAAGTGATCGTCCCATTTCAGCCTCATGTGTAGCTGGGACTACAGGCATCCACCACCATGACTGGCTAATTTTTTTTTTTTTTTATCTTTTGTACAGATGGGATCTCACGTTGCACAGCCTGGTCTCAAACTCCTGGGCTCAAGCAATCCTCGCAGCTCAGCCTCCCCAAAAGTGCTGAGATTAACAGGTGATATGGTTTGGCTCTGAGTCCCCATTGAAATCTCATCTTGAATTGTAATCCCCACATGTTGGAGGAGTAGCCTGGTGTGAGATGATTGAATCATGGGGGTAGACTTCCCCCTCGCTGTTTTCGTGATAAAACTTTCACAAGATCTCAGCCAGGTGTGGTGGCTCACGTCTGTAATCCCACAACTTTGGGAGGCTGAGGTGGGTGGATCACCTGAGGCCAGGAGTTCAAGACCAGCCTGCCCAACATGGCAAAACCTCATCTCTATTAAAAATACAAAAAAAAAAAAAAGTTAGCCAGGAGTGGTGTCAGGCACCTATAATCCCAGCTACTTGGGAGGCTGAGGCAGGAGAATTGCTTGAACCTGGGAGGCAGAGGTCGCAGTGGGCTGAGATTGTGCCACTTCATTCCAGCCTGGGTGAAAGAGTGAAACCTATCTGAAAAAAAAAGAAAGAAAAGAAAAAGAAAAAGAATTTTCACAAGATCTGATTGTTTGATAAGTGTGTGGCTTTTCGCCTTCTCGCTCTCTCTCCCTCTCTCACCTGCTGCCATGTAAAACGTGCTTTGCTTCCCCTTCACCTTCCACCATGATTGTAAGTTTTCTGAGGCCTCCCCAGCCATGTGGAACTGTGAGCCTATTAAACTTCCTTTCTTTATAAATTATCCAGTCTCAGGGTATCTATATAGCCATGTGAGAATAGACTAATGCAATGGGCATGAGCCACTTCCCCCAACCCTACTCCAGATTTTAAAAGGGGAGTGGGTGACCCAAAAAAGTGGAAACAGAGAAGGCTTGCTGTGGAGGCAGTGGCTCTGGCAGCCTTGCCGATTTCTTGGAGGTGGGACTGGAAAGAGCAGAGAGGAAGCCTTGCGGGCAGAAAGTGGCAATGGTGTGAGTTTGATGTCAGTATATAGACTAGTGATAAGTGCTCAGCAATGAAGTCAATGAGGGACCAGTTTTGATTATGGCTGGATGCTAGCTGAGTGGTTTCCCAGTAGACTTTTCAGCTCTGCTGGCCGTTCTTTAAGCTATCCAATATCCTGTGACTAAATTATTTTTCATATAACCAGTAAGTTTCTGTTTTGCTATCAAGAATCCTGACTGATACACTTGGGAGTTTGTGCAAAATTTTAAGGCATCATCTCAAAGGCACCCTAAAACATAACATATTTATTAAAGAAGAAATAAAGAGAAGGCCAAAAATTACTCAAAGGTCACCAACAAAAAGCCAGTACAAATACATCCCAGTAGCAATCTGAATAGTCACAGAACATTTTTAAAGAGGCCATAAGGTTTTTCCACTGCATTTCACTTGAACTTTTTGGTTCAGAGCATTGTTGAT
The DNA here is from genome assembly GCF_009828535.3 of Hylobates moloch. NCBI lineage: Eukaryota > Metazoa > Chordata > Mammalia > Primates > Hylobatidae > Hylobates > Hylobates moloch. Next base: position 74,196,128 of record NW_026652276.1, read on the forward strand.
GTGTAAGGATGTTCATCAAATGTTGACTATAGTAGTATTAAAAATGGGGAAAATGTCACCTTAAATATCATCAATTGGATTGGCTACATTAAAACAAACTATGCAACAATACCTGTCTTCATTGCCACAAAAGTTAAAGGTGAAAATTCATATGCAGGCTTTAGAAAATTGTCAATGACACAATGTTAAGTAAAAAAAAAAAAAAAAAATCAAGTTAGAGAGAACAGTAGTCCAAAAGGTAGCCCCATTGCTTCAAGTTGTGTGTTTGTGAATATGTATAGAAATAAGAACACAGCAGAATTTGCTGTTGACTCTCAGTGGGGGGGTGGGAATAAGAAGAATTTGTTTGGTTTTGTTTTTTCATTTTTTAATTTTTGTGGTTACTTAGTAGGTGTATATATTTATAGAATTATAAATATATTTATACATGAGATATTTTGATATTGGCATGCAATGTGTAATAATCACATCAGGGTAAATAGGGTATCCATCACATCAAATACCTATTCCTTGTGTTACAAACAATCCAATTATAAGCTTTTAGTTATTTGAAACTGTACAATTAAATTATTGTTGACTATAGTAACCCTATTGTCCTAGCAAATATTACATCTTATTCATTCTTTCTGTTTTTTGTAACCATTAATCATCCCCTCTGGTCTTCCCCCACAAAACACCACTACCTTTCCCAGCCTCTGGTAACCATCCTTCTACTCTCTATCTCCAGGAGTTCAATTACTTTAATTTTTAGCTCCCATGAAAAAGTGAGAACATGCAATGTTTGTCTTTCTATGCCTGGCTTATTTCACTTAACATACTGAACTCCAGTTCCATCCATGTTTTTGCAAATGGCAGGATCTCATTTTATAATAGCTGAATAGTACTCCATTGTGTATATGCACCATATATTCTTTATCCATTTATCTGTTGGTGGACACTTAAGTTGCTTCAAAAACTTGGCTCTTGTGAATAGTGCTGCAACAGATATGGGAGTGCAGATATCTCTTTGATATACTGATTTCCCTTCTTTTGAGTATATACCTAGGAGTGGGATTGCTGGATCCTATGGTAGCTCTATTTTTAGTTTCTTGAGGAATCTCCAACCTGTTCTCCATGGTGATTGTACCAATTTACATTCGTACCAGCAGTGTACAAAGGTTCCCTTTTCTCCACATTCTCGCCAGCTATTGTTATTGCCTGACTTTTAGGTAAAAGCCATTTTAACTGGAATGAGATAATAACTCATTGTAGTTTTGATTTGTATTTCTCTGATGATCAATAATGTTGAGAACCTTTTCATACACCCATTGGCATTTGTGTGTCTTCTTTTGAGAAATGTCTATTCAGATATTTTGCAATTGGATTATTAGATTTTCTCTTGCAGAGTTGTTTGAGCTCCTTATATAGTCTGGTTACTTAGCCCTTGTCAGATAGGTAGTTTGCAAATATTTTCTCTCTTCCCTTTGTTGATCATTTCCTTTGCTGTGCAGAAGCTTTTTAATTTGATGTAATCTCATTTGTCCATTTTTGCTTTGGTTGCCTGTGCTTATGGGGTATTATTCAAGAAATCTTTGCCCAGTCCAATGTCCTGGAGAGTTTCTTCAGTGTTTTCTTATAGTAGTTTCATAATTTCAGGTATTAGAGTTAAACCTTTAACCAATTTTGATTTGATTTTTTGTATACAGTGAGAGATAGGAGCCTCATTTCATTCTTTTACATATTTTATGTATGGATATCCGGTTTTCCCAGCACCAGCACCATTTGTTGAAGAAACTGTCCTTTCCCTAATGTATGTTCTTGGCAGCTTTGTAAAAAAATGAGTTAACTCTGGATGAATGAATTTATTGGGTTCTCTATTCTGTTCCACTGGTCTATGTGTCTGTTTTTATGCCAGTACCATGCTGTTTGGCTGCTGTAGCTCTGTAGTGTACTCTGAAGTGAGGTAATGTGATTCCTCCAGTTTTATACTTTTTACTTAGGATAGCTTTGCCTATTCTGGGTCTTTTTTGGTTCCATATAAATTTTAGGATTTCTTTTTCTACTTCTGTGAAGAGTGTCATTAGTATTTTGATAGGGATTGCATTGAATCTGTAGATTGCTTTGGGTAGTATGGACATTTTATCAACATTGATTCTTCTAATCCATGAAGTATCTTTCCATTTTGTGTGTGTGTGTTCTTCAATTTCTTGCATCAGCATTTTATAGTTTTCATTGTAGATATCTTTTATTCCTTTGGTTAATTCCTAGGTATAGTATTTTATTTGTAGCTATTGTAAATGGGATTGCTTTCTTGATTTCTTTTTCAGATTGTTCACTGTTAGTATATAGAAATGCTATAGATTTTTGTATGTTGATTTAGTATCCTTCAACTTTATTGCATTTGTTTATCAGTTCCAAGAGTTTTGCAGTGGAGCTTTTAGGTATTTCCAAATATAAGGTAATATTATCTGAAAACAAGGATAATTTGACTTCTTCTTTTCCCGTTTCAATGCTTTTTTTTCCTCTTGTCTGATTGTTCTAGCTAGGACTTCCAGTACTATGTTTAGCCACAGTGGTGAAAGTGGGGATTCTTGTCATGTTCCCAATCTTAGAGGAAAGATTTTCAGTCCCTCTTCCCCACTTCAGTATGCTACTAGCTATGGGTGTGTTATATATGGCTTTTATGATGTTGAGACATGTTCCATCTATAACCAGTTTTTTGAGAGTTTTTATCATGAAGGAATGTTGAATTTTATCAAATGCTTTTTTAGCATGAATTAAAATGATCAAATGGTTTTTTTCCTTCATTCTGTTGATATGATGTATCATATTGATTGATTTGCATATGTTAAACAATCCTTGCATTCCAGGGATAAATCACACTTGGTTATGGTGAATGATCTTTTTTTTTTTTTTTTTTTTTTTTTTTTTCTGAGACGGAGTCTCGCTCTGTCGCCCAGGCTGGAGTGCAGTGGCGCAATCTCAGCTCACTGCACGCTCCGCCTCCCGGGTTCACGCCATTCTCCTGCCTCAGCCTCTCCGAGTAGCTGGGACTACAGGTGCCCGCCACTGCACCCGGCTAATTTTTTTTTTTGTATTTTTAGTAGAGACGGGGTTTCACCGTGGTCTCGATCTCTTGACCTCGTGATCTGCCCGCCTTGGCCTCCCAAAGTGCTGGGATTACAAGCGTGAGCCACCGCGCCCGGCCGGTGAATGGTCTTTTTAACGTGTTGTTGAATTCAATTTGATAGCATTTTATTGAGGATTTTTGTGTCAATATTCATCAGTGATACTGGCTTATTGTTTTCTTTTGTGATGTGTCTCTGTCTGGTTTTGGTATCAGGCTAATACTGTCATGATATAATGAGTTTGAAAGTATTCTCTCCTCCTCTATTTTTCAATAGAGGATTGGTGTGAGTAGGATTGGTATTAGTTCTTTAAATATTTGGTAGAATTCAACAGTGAAGCCATTGGATCTTGGGATTTTCTTTACTGGGAGACTTTTTATCATGGCTTCAATCTCATTACTTGTTATTGGTCTGTTCAGGTTTTGGATATCTTCATGGTTCAATCTTGATAGGTTGTATGTGTCTAGGAACTTATCCATTTCAACTAGATTTTCCAATTTATTGGCATATAGTTGCTCATAGTAGTAGCCTCTAACGGTCCTTTGAATGTCTGCAGTATCAGTTGTAATGTCTCCTTTTTCATCTCTGATTTCATTTATTTGAGTCTTCTCTGTTTTTTTTCTTTGTTATTCTGGCTAAATGTTTATCAATTTTGTTTATCTTTCCAAAAACCCAGGGTTTTTTTTCACTGACCTTTCGTATTGTTTCTTCATTTCAAATTCATTTATTTCTACTTTGATCTTTATGATTTCTTTTCTTCTACTAATTCTTGGTTTTGTTTGCTCTTGCTTTTCTGGTTCTTTAATATGCATTCTTAGGTTGTTTATTTGAAGTTCTTTTTTGATTTAGGTGCTTATAGTTATAAATTTATCTTTTAGTATGTTGTGTTTTCATTATCATGTTTTTCAAGAAATTTTTCAATTTCCTTTTTAATTTCTTTATTGACCCACTGGTCATTCAGGAGCATATTGTTTAATTTCTTTGTGGTTGTATAGTTTCCAAAATTCCTCTTGTTGATTTTTAGTTTCATTCCATTGTGGCCAAAGAGAATTGATATTATTTCAAATTTTAAAAATTTTTTTATACTTTAAGTTCTAGGGTACACATGCACAACGTGCAGGTTTGTTGCATAGGTATACGTGTGCAATGTTGGTTTGCTGCACCCATCAACTTGTCATTTACATTAGGTATTTCTTCTAATGCTATCCCTCCCCTAACAACCCATCCCCTAACAGGCCCCAGTGTGTGATGTTCCCCACCCTGTGTCCATGTGTTCTCATTGTCCAACTCCCACCTATGAATGACAACATGCAGTGTTTGGTTTTCTGTCCTTGTGATAGTTTACCAAGATTGATGTTTTCCACCTTCATCCATGTCCCTACAAAGGACATGAACTCATCATTTGTTATGGCTGCATAGTATTCCATGCTGTATATGTGCCACATTTTTTTAATCCAGTCTATCATTGATGGACATTTGGGTTGGTTCCAAGTCTTCGCTATTGTGAATAGTGCTGCAATAAACATACGTGTGCATGTGTCTTTGTAGTAGCATGATTTATAATCCTTTGAGTATATACCCAGTAATGGGATCGCTGGGTCAAATGGTATTTCTAGTTCTAGATCCTTGAGGAATCACCACACTGTCTTCCACAATGGTTGAACTAATTTAATTTTTTAAATGTTTTAAGACTTGTTTTGTGACCTAACATATGGTCTATCCTTGAGAATAATCCATTTGCTGAGGAGGATGTGTATTCTGCAGCTGTTGGGTGAAATGTTCTGTAAATATGTATTAGGTCCATTTGGTCCATAGCACACATTAAATCAGATGTTTCTTTGTTGATATTCTGTCTAGCAGATCTGTCCATCACTGAAAGTGGGGTGTTGATATCTCCAGCTATTATTGTAACCCATTATAAGCTCTAACAATATTTGCTTTATATAACTGTGTGCTTCCGTATTTAGTGCATATATACTTACAATTGTTATATCCTGTTGTTAAATTGACCCCTTTATCATTATATAATGACCTTCTTTGTCTCCTATAGTTTTTGTCTTGACAGCTATTTTGTCTAATTATAGCTACCCCGGTCTTTTTTTGTTTCCATTGGCATGGAATATCTTTTTTTATATGCCTTTATTTTCAGTCTATATGTGTCTTTATAGGTGAAGTGTGTTTCTTGTAGGGAACAGATCACCAGGTCTTGTTTTTTAATCCATTCAATCACTCTGTGTCTTTTGATTGGAGAATTTAGTCCATTTACATTCAATCTTATTATTCATAGGTAAGAACTTGCTCCTGCCATTTTTTATTAGTTTTCTTATTGTTTTGTGGTCTTCTCTTCCTTCCTTCCTGTCTTCTTTTCAGTGAAAATGATTTTCTCTCTTGATATGATTTAATTTGTTACTTTTTTTTGTACCCATTTTATGTTTTTTGATTTGAGTTTACCACAAGACTTGCAGATACTATCTTATAACCCATTATAAGCTGATATAACAACTTAACACTGTACATAAACAAACAAGTAAAAAGAAATCTAATAAAAACTCTACACCTTAACTTTGTCCTCCAACTTTTGTTAAACTTTTTGTTATTTCTATTGCTATCTTATTGTACTATCCATATCTTGATAAGTTGTTGTAGTTACTTTTGATTATATCATAATTTAGTCTTTCTACTTCAGATAAGCTTACACAGCACAGTTACAGTGTTATAATATTCTGATTTTCTGTGTTCTTACTATTACCAGTGAGTTTTGCACCTTCACATGATTTCTTATTGCTCATTAATGTCCTTTTCTTTCTGATTCAAGTACTCCCTTTAGCATTTCCTGTAGGATAGCTCTGATGTTGATAAAATCCCTCAGCTTTTGTTTGTGTGGTAAGGTCTTTAACTCTCCTTCATGTTTGAAGGATATTTTCACCAAATATACTATTATAGTGTAAAATTTCTTTTTCCTTCAGCACTTTAAATATGTTATGCCACTCTCTCCTGTCCTGTAAAGTTTCCACTGAAAAATCTGGGGCCAGATGTATTAGAGCTCCATTGTATGTAATTTCTTTTCTTTTGCTGCTTTTAGCATCCTTTATTTATCTTTTACCTTTGGGAGTTTGATTATTAAATATCTTAAGGTAATCTTTTTTTTGTGTTAAATTTGCTTGGTATTCTGTAACCTACTTGTACTTTGATATTGATATCTTTCTCTAGATTTGGGAAGTTCTCTGATATTATGTCTTTGAATAAACGTTCTACCCCATCTCTCTATCTCCTCTTTAAAGCCAGTAACTCTTAGATTTGTCCTTTAGAAGCTGTTTTCTAGATCTTGTAGGCATGCTTTATTGTTTCTCATTCTTTTTTCTTTTGTCTCCTCTGATTGTGTATTTTCAAATAGCCTGTCTTCAAGTTCACTAATTCTTTCTTCTGCTTGATCAATTCTGCTATTAAAAGACTCTGATGCATTCTTCAGTATGTCAATTGCATTCTTCAACTCCATAATTTCTGCACCATTCTTTTAAATTATGTCAATCTCTTTGTTAACTTTATCTCATAGAATTCTGAATTTCCTTGTCTGTGTTACCTTGAATTTGAGTTTCCTCAAAACAATTATTTTGAATCTCTGCCTGAAAGGTCGCATATCTCTGTTTCTCCAGGATTAGTCCCTGGTGTCTTATTTAGTTCATTTGGTAAGGTCATGTTTTCCTGGGTTGTCTTGATCCTTATAGATATTTGTCTGTGCCTGGGCATTGAAGAGTTAGATATTTATTGTAGTCTTCAGAGCCTGGGCTTGTTTGTGTCTGTCTTTCTTGAGAAGGCTTTCCACAGCTCGAAAGGTGTTGTGATATAAGCCATATCTGCACTTGAGGGCACCCTAAGCTCAATAATGCTGTGGTTCTTGCAGACGTATTAAGGTACTACCTTGATCATCTTGGATAAAATCCAGAAAAATGCTCTGAATTACCAGGCAGAGATTCTTGTTCTCTTCCCTTACTTTCTCCCAAACAAACAGTCTCTCTTTCTCTGTTCTGGAGCTGGGGGTGGGGTGACACAAGCACACCTGTGGCCACTACCACTGGGACTGTGCTGGGTCAGACCTGAAGCCGGCACAATACTAAGTCTTGCCCAAAGTGCACTGTAACCACTACCTGGCTACTGCCCATTTTCTCTCAAGGCCCTTGGGCTCTACAATTTGCAGATGACAAGCCAGCCAGGCTTGAGTCTCTCTCTTAAGGGTGGCGAGTTCCCTTAGGCCCCAGGTAGGTCCAGAGGTGCCATCAGAGAACCAGGGACTGGAGTAAAAAGGCTTAGAAGTCTACCTGGTGTTCTATTGTATGGTGGCTAAGCTGGCACTCAAACCATGAGATGCAGTCCTTTCTGTTTTTCCTTCTGCTTTTCACAGGCAGAGGAGACTCACCCCATGGCCATCACCACCACAGGCCCACGAGAGTACTGCCAGGCTACTGCAGATGGTCCTTTAAGGCCCAAGGGCTCTTCAGTCAAGTTATGTTGAATGCTGCCTGGGGCTCACCCTTCAAGGCAATGGGCTCTCCTCTGTACCACAGCAGATCCCGAAATGCTGTCCAAGAGCCCAAGGCCTTGGAGCTGTTTGGTGCTCTGTCCCACTGTGGCTGACCTGGTACCTGGTTTTTGGTACTTATGAAGGTAGTTTTTTGTGTAGATCGTTAAATTGGTGTCCTTGCGGCAGGGGCATGATTGGTGAAGCCTTCTATTCTGCCATCTTGCTCTACCCCTCTCTCAGGAGAAAATTTTTGTTTTTCATAAGCTGTATGTTTCCTAATGCTGCTGTAAAATTTGCCACAAATTTAGTGGCTTAAAACAATACATATTCCCTTATGATTCTGGAGTTCAGAAGTCCAAAATGAGTCTTACTGGGTTAAAATCAAAGTGTCATCAGGGTTGTGTTTCTCCTAGAAGCTGCAGGGGAAACTCTGCTTCCTTGCCTTGTCCAGCCTCTAGAGGCCACGTGCAATCCTAGAAGCATGACCCCTTACTCCCTTTTCAGAATGCATGACTCTAACCTCTGCTTCTGTCATCACCTCCCTTTTTCTGACTTGAATTTTCTTGCCTATTTCAGTAACCCTTGACATTATACTGGGCTCACCTGGATGATGGAGGATAATCTCCCCATCTCATTACTCTTAATTTAATAATATCTACAAAGTCTCTTTTTCCATGAAAAGTAACATATTCACAGATTCTAGAGATTAGCACATAGCCATCTTTGGAAGGCCATTGTTTTGTCTACCACACTATCTGAAAAACAATGTTATTAAGAATATAATTTTTCTAGTAGAAGTCCTTGTTCTTTTTTTTTTTATTTTTGAGATGGAGTCTCACTCTGTTGCCCAGGCTGGAGTGCAGTGGTGTGGTCTCAGCTCACTACATCCTCCGCCTCCCAGGTTTAAGCAATTCTCCTGCCTCAGTCTCCTGAGTAGTTGGGACTACAGGCACCTGCCACCACATCTGGCTAATTTTTTGTATTTTTAGTAGAGACAGGGTTTCACCGTGTTGACCAGGTTGGTCTCGAACTCCTGACCTCGTGATCTGCCCACTTCAACCTCCCAAAGCGCTGGGATTACAGGCGTGATCCACCGTGCCTGGCTGAAGTCCTTGTTCTTAATAGTTTAATGGTTTATTTATAGGCAGAAATAATTCCCACAAAGGTTCAAACAGAGTGCAATGTTTAAGCCAAGTAGATTAGATGATTACTTTTTGTTGCCTTTTTTTTTTTTTTTAACAAAAACAATGTTTATTTCAAATCCAAGCTAATTTTGGAAATAAGTGAATTTGTAGTCCTCTGTATCTCCTTTCTTTTCACCACCATGGCCTTTTTCTACAATAGTTATTTTTTTTTATTTGACAAAATGTTGTTCCATACAGTTGTGGTTGACATTTAACCCATTTTCTCACTTGTTAAAAATAGACACTATGCTAAGTGTAGCTAAACATATGACAACAAAGCCCATTAAAAATAAATAACAAAGGTGATAAGTTTTTAATGATAATTTACCAAATTTCAGTATGTGCATTAAATAAAAACAAGAAAAAGCTGAGAAACTATAGCAGATTGGAGGATTTGAAGGAGACGTGATGACTTAATGCAATGTGGTAACCTGGATGGGATCCTGGAACAGACATAGATGGAAAAAGTAGTAAAATTTGAATAAACTCTGTAGTTTAATTTTAAAAAAAATTAATGTTTGCATTAAATATACATGGCTTTTGATGCCTTTAAACCTTGACACCAATGATAAATAAAAAGATGATTTCTACTTCAAGTGTGTCTTGTATTTGAAAACAGAAATTCATGATCAATGTATTTTTGTTCAACTACCTATAAATGTTAATTGTCAGGAAATTTTTCCTGCACTGGAAAAGGATCCTCAGTTTTTGTTGTTGTATGAAATAATATTAAATCTACTTGCCCTGATTTGTAAAATACTTCACAGAAAAATACTGAATGATAACCTCTAGAGTCAGAGATGCTATCTACAAGGATGAATGTGATTAACAGGCCTGGGAAATCACCCAGCTAGGAAAAAAAAAAAAAAAGACAACATAGCATTCATTTGTCAACCACCTTAAAAGCAAATGACAGGAGCAATTTCTCTTACTCCTTTACTAGGCCAACATGAATTCATGCTCATTAGCGGGTTGAGTGCGCAATGCCTTGCAGGTGCTCTTTTGTAATATGGGAATATTAATTAAGTCTTTGCACAATATCCAGTCACTAATTACTATTTAGCTCCACTGGTTCATATCTCAGAATCTGTGTGTTACTGTTTTCTGGGTTCAGCCAGCCTCCTTTGCTTGGCCATATTTCGCATTTGCCTTCACCTTGCGTGTTTGTAACATTTCTCTGGTGCAGATTATTTTTCAGCCTTCACAAAACCTTAGCTGTATAGTGGATATTATTTTGAGTACATTGAAAACCTGTTAAAAATTCTCTCTCCACCTCCCACCGCCTACCATTTTCATGTTGTTCCCAATGATATCTGGCCAACATTCTAGTTTCCTGGGAAACTTTATGAAGACCCTTTTCTGAACTATATAATCTTGGCAGAAATAATCATAATGTTAGTAGGTGGGTCTGCTTATCTTAGAAAGAAATGTAGGGAATGGTTTAATCCATAGGAAAGAATGTACTTGTACAAAAGATTTCTAATTAGAACATTTTCCTTCCAATAGTAGAGTAGTTAGAGGGGTCAGGTATACATAGAAGTGTAATTCCCTTAAGATTATTGCTTCATAGTTTAGGCTATCCTTGTGTACTCTAAGCAACTGACAAACTGGAATGATTTCAGAGCTCTGAAAAGCTGCTGGCCCCAATATTTTTCCGACTCAGGTTTAGAAGAACTGCTTCTTACAGGCTTTCTGGTAAAGATGTTGTTTTTGGACCACTAGCACATTTAGTGGGACTAGTTAAACCTATTACCATTCATAGTTACCAGATAAAGAGTAGCTCGCAAGGGAATGAAAACTCATGACAGGTTATTTTTTGATGGAAAGGACCTATTGGGGGAAGTAATAGAGAAAAGTCCAGAAAATTCCCAGAGGTCAGCAAAGTGCAATCAGGTATTTGGTCATTCAAAGTTCCTTTTAAAAAAGGTGGATGCGGGAAAGTTTTAGAAAATGCTGCACAGTTTCCCATATAAATATATGTATGCATCATCTTACAAGGGTTCTTATTATTTTTTTGCTTATGGTCCTATTAAATCATTTGGTGTCAGTGACCTAAAGCAGTTTTTCACATTTTCATTTTAGTGGTCAAAATCTTTTAAATTAAAAGTTGAAGAGATTCCCAGTGTGCAAAGCAGTTGAAAACAGCTCTTCCCATGGAAGAGGGTTGGAATATCAGACTATTATGCCTCCCCACAGCACTCGGCCTCCCCCTTGCATCCCAACAATCCCTGAGGTGGCTTCCTGATTAAGTGCTATTAAAGTAACAAACATCCTTTGAAATGATTCAGTGTATTCAATAGATTCATGATTGGAACTACCATTTTGGAAAGAAAAATTACTCTTTATTAAAGTTGGCAAAGATGAGAAATTGCTGATAGACCCACAACATTAATTTATTCACTCATCTATTATTTCAAAAATATTGATAACTTGCTATATGCCAGACACTTGACAAGCCCTGGAGATATAACGTGACCAACTAGACATGCTTCCTGCCTTGTGGAATTTACATTCTAATTAGGAATCAGCTACGTGCAGCCACACGCATTGTTTGAAGGGATCCTTTGCACAAGTTGTTCTCCCTGTATCCAACCACACTTTACTCAAAGCAAATTTTTCCACAGATAATATTTTAGATGTGTCTTATGATAACTTGCTCATGCTGTACAAAGTTCAAACAGTTACCTAGGTAGAGGGAAAGACAGCATTTGAGAACATCATTTGCAGTATGTTAAAAGATTGCCAAAGCATGGCCCAATCTCAAAGGACATTATGATTCTATGGTCTAAATGTTCATGATTAAAGGGAGTTTTCCATTCATCCTACTTAATATTTCTCAGTCCAGTTCATCTAGGAAGTTCTTTGGGACATTTAAAATCTATTCTCTGAATGAACTCAAGCCACCTCAACAGCTGTTTTCTTTTAAGCCTTTCTCTTCTCTGTCACCAACAATCATAGAAAAGTGGAGACCCAGGTTTCCGTACACTATGATCTCAGGATGCTGTACCAGGCAGGCACACTGGCTTTCATCATCGCTGCTGTGTAAGCTCCCAGGGTCTGCTCCAGGAAGACTTTCCTGCTCTAGGAAGGTCCAAGCACTGTATCTTTCTAGAGTTGCCAGAGTCAGTGTTTTATGTCATGCCATTCCTCCTCTCCATGGACTTTCCAAACCCACACATTGCTTCTTTTGTTTCAAAAATGTTCCTTAATTTTTCTTTTCTTTTTTGAGAAAAGGCCTCACTGTGCCCCGCAGGCTGGAGTGCAGTGGTGCAATCATGGCTCACTCCAGCCTTGACTTCCCAGGCCTTGACTCCTAACTCAGCCTCCTGAGTAGCTGGGACTACAGCTGTGTGCCACCATGCCTGGCTATTTTTTGTATTTTTTGTAGAGACAGGGTTTTACCATGTTGCCTAGGCTAGTCTGGCATTCCTGGACTCAAGCAATCTGCCTGCCTCGGCCTCCCAAAGTCCTGAGATTACAGGTGTGAGTCCCATGCCAGGCCCTGAATTTTATTTTGATAATCTCTGAGATCGCTAGAACCACTGGAAAGTGCAGCACCACAGAGCCAGAAAATCGGTGGCATGATAACAACTAATGTGTAAATAACACTAGTTTATAACTAGTTATCCACGATTAACTTGATTTTCACAGCAACATGGTGAGGAAGACATTCTCGTGATTCCCACCTGACAGATGGAGAAACTGAGCTTCAAAGATGTGAAGGATCTTTAAAGTCAGATTTAACTGGGTCTAAACTCCAAAGCTGGTTTTCTAATATCAGAACCGAGTTGGATTGGTGTGCATGCCTGCATTTCTGGACATTTGGGATCACCCCAGGCCTCAGGCTTCCATATTTTCCTACTTTGGCACTCCTGAGAAATCTCATCCGAAAGAAACTTCAATCTTGGCTCTTAAAAGAGAGGGTAGGGTAATAAGAATAATTAGAAGAGTAATTAGAATTGCACCATAAGAAAGAGTAAAGACAGAGTGGTCTGTTCACTCCAATGGCTGGCTGACTTGAACTGTAGAGTGGCACTGCTGCTTACTGCCCCTGTGCAAGGACATACTCTGCCTCCCCTGCTTCCTTCAGCACGTGTCAGCTGCACAGACCTTTCTGTCCCTGCAGCAAATGAAAGCTCTCTCCCACCTAGGGGTCTTCACACGGCCATGCCCTCTGCATCCCGGGACCTTCTCCTTGCCAGCTCATTCCCATTATTCCTGGTCCCATTCAGATGCCAGCTCCTCAGGATGCCTCTTCTGCCCACTCTGTAGAGCCCAGCCCATTACACTCTGTCCTGTCACCTTCATTTATTCTCCTCAAACTACTTACTGTCTTTAAAACTAGCTTATTACTTTTTTTAGAATATACCACCTTAAGCATTTTTAAGAGTACAGTTTAGGCCAGTGGTAGCTCACACCTGTAATCCCAGCACTTTGGGAGGTCGAAGCAGGTGGAATGCTTGAGCCCAGTTCAAGACCAGCCTGAGCAACATGGCAAGAGCCCATCTATACAAAAAAATAAAATTTTAATTAGCCACACATGGTGGCATGCACCTGTGAACCCAGCTGTTCAGGAGGCTAAGGTAGCTGAGGTAGGAGGACGGCCTGCACCTAGGAGGTTGAGGCTGCAGTCAGCCATGATTGTGCCTCTGCACCCCAGTCTGAGCAACAGAGTGAGACCTTGTCTCTGAAAGAAAAAAATGAGTGTACGGTTCAGTGGCAATAAGTACATTCACATTGTTATGCAACCATCACCACCATCCATCTCTAGAACTCTTCATCTTGCAAAACTGTGTGCCCGTTAAACAAAAACTCCCCATTTCCCAATCCTTCTAGCCCCTAGCAACCACTCGTATACTTTTTGTCTTTATGGATTTGGCTGCTCTAGGTACCTTATATAAGTGGAATCGTGATATTTTTCTTTTTGTGACTGGCTTACTTCATTTAGCATGATGTCCTTGAGGTGCACCGTGTTGCAGCATGTGCCAGAATTCCCTTCAAGACTGGATTGTGTTCCATTGCACGTATGCACCACATTTTGTTTATCCATTCACCCTCCAATAAACATTTGGGCTGCTTTCACCTTTGGCTATTGTGAATAATGCTGCCATAAACATGAGTGTACAAATATCCCTTTGAGTCTCTACTTTCAATTCTTTTGAGTAAATACTCAGACATTGAATTGTTGGATCATATGGTAATTCTATTTTTAATGTTTTGAGTAACCTTCACACTACTGCAGCATTTTACATTCCCATCAGTGCATTACGGTTTTGATTTCTCCACATCCTTCCCAACATTTATTTTGTTCTGTTTTTTTTTTTAATAGTAGCCATCCTGATGAGTGTGAGGTGGTGAAATTAGCTTCTCATCTACTTGTTTATCGACTATTTCTATTTACTAGAATAATAACTAGGAGAGCATTATTTATTCAACAGTGTTTGGCATGTAGACGATCAATAAATTTTTTTTACAGAACATAGGATGATCAGCATACTTTTTCATTTAATTTTTAAATGAAAATTTAAAATTTATATATATTTGTGTGTGTATATATGTGTGTTTGTATATATGTGTGTTTGTGTGTGTATATGTATATATATATATATATATATATAGAGAGAGAGAGAGAGAGAGAGAGAGTAAGGTTTACTTGACAGGTAAGACTCTCTTCCCTTGCCCTCACCTACCTAATTTATTTCTTCAGAAGCAACAACTTTTACTAATGTCTTGTGTCTCCTTCTAGAAGTGTCCTATAATTATAGTCATGTACACTCTTTTTCTCATACAAATGGTAGCTTACTGATTTATGAGCAAAATGTGGATTAGGAGCCAGACTAATGGGCTAATTCTAGGGACACAGGCCAGCGTTCAGTCCTCAAAATAAGAAGGAAAACCAGTAGATCAGAGTCAAGAAGGTGAAATTGCACCAAGGCTCAGGATTAGAGGCCAGAACAGGCAGTTGTTCCTAGGCAGAAAGGAAGATTCTTGCATGTGTCACATACATCCCTGCCTGCAACTGGCAAAGTCTTCTCTCTGTCCCTTGTGTACCAATTTGCATCTAGATGTCTCCCCTACCTGCCAGAGAGCAAGCTCACATGGCAGGATGTGCTGTGAGCACATGGTGCTTTTGGTGGAGAAGTCTGAGGTCATGGCACAATGTTGAAATGGAATTATCCAGTGATGGGGATGGAAGTGGTGAGAGTGAGTCTTCACTAGAGTTAATGACTTGGGTGTCATCTATACAGAGGGGGTGGTGCTGAAGTTTATGGGCAACAATGAGCCTTCTAAAATTAAGTGTGATCTGGGCATGGTGGCTCATGCCTCTAATCCCAGTGCTTTGGGAGACCGAGGCGGGAGGATCACTTGAGGCCAGGAGTTTGAGACCATCACTGGTAACATAGTGAGATCCTGTCTTTACAAAAAATAAATAAATAAATAAATCAAAAATAAAATAAATAAATAAATAAATGAATAAAGTGTGTTAAGAGAGAAGAGCAACAAGCAAAGACTGCACCCTGCCAATGCCTGCTGAAATCAGGAAGTGAAAGAGAAATTGTTGAAGAAAGAGGAATAATCCTTATTACCCTCTTGGCATGGGCACAATGGTGATGTTTCTTCATTTAAGAATCTCTAAGTTCACTCTGCATCACATGAGATTTCCTTTTAAGTATTTCCAGTAATTTATTTGCTAATTTATTTGCACTGAAACCAAATGCTTTCCTGGAAAATTGGTCTGTAAAAATATGTCACTCTCTAGGACAGTTGATCCCACAATTTGCTAATGAGGAGCAAGAAAGAAGTAGTGTGCCCCCTCCACAAATTGTATTCTTAACATGTTCATCTGTCCAAGTACTTGCTATATTTCCATTTTTTCAATCTTTCTTTTATTCTTCAACCTATTTTAAAATATGACCTTTCTCTTAGGACTTAACTACTCTTTTTTTAACCTAAACCAAGAGTTGCCCTATCCTCTGCATTGCAATGTCATTTTTATCTCTGTAGGTGGGAAAAATCAACTCTCTAGGATGTTCAATTAAGTTTTTCTTGGTTTGCCTATAAAAGCTATTTGAGGGTTTCTCTTAGGTACACTGTCCACAGTGGCTTGCTTATACCTTAGAATAAAACCTCTGAGCTTCCAAACTTCTTTCCCCTCTGCTCTCCTGTTTCTTTCAGCCCCAAATATGCAATATTGCCTTCTGAAAAGCAGGCAAGTCTCTCATGTGACACCTTCAAATAATGCAAGAAGTGATCTTTTGCCCTAAAAGAATAAAGGGAATTCTGATTCTTTTTGCTGTTTTACAATGAAATTTCACCCTTTGCTTTCTATTTATGGCTTACCAAGTCTCAATGCTATATTGTTCTTTGAGAGACAGCAAGAAGGTAATTCTGAACCCTAGTAAGCCCACATAGCACATATTCAGCCTGCAAACTCAAGTTCTGGGATCTAAAACCCATTAAACATAAGTCTGTGACATACAGAGAAAAGAACAATAGCAAAAAAAGGAGCCCAATTATTCTCAAGAAAATACAGCTAGGGGAAGAGTTTTCAAAAATATTTTTCATATGCATCTATACCATCTTATTTTTATTCAACCTGCTCTTATTGACTATCATATGCTAGGTACTTTGTTAATGCTGGACATGTAGAAATAAATAAGTTTCAAAGAATCCATCTGGTTAAATAAAGAAAATGAGCTTGACCTTTCCACAGAGTAAAGTATGTATGATACCATTGGTGTTATGGAGTCCCAAAAGGATAGAACTGTCAAGTGGAATGGGGCATTAGAAGGGAAATCTAGGTCAGAAAATCAATCTAATGGAAGAAGTATGTCAAGAAGGTATAAAACCCTGTGTGAAATTCAGAAGGACATTGTGGCAAGGTTATATTTAGTAATGGAGGGTTGGCAATTCATACTTCTGCTAGAAGTGCCATTCTTCCCACAGGGGAGTATCTAGTAAGTCCTTGGCTTAGTTTATTGACAATTTGTCCCCCATTAAAGTAGGGAAAACAATGAGAAAAACAGCTGTGCCAAACATGGTTCTGGCCAGCATAAAAGACTGGCTGGGGGTATGGAAGAGATGGAAGTCATGAGGAAAAATGACCCTGTCACATAATGTTAAGGAAGGGGGAGGAATTTTTGGTGGGTAGACATTTCCCTGGACTTCCCTGAGGAAGTAGCTCAAAGGATGTTTAAAAGAAATGGAGGCACGATCCATTGCCTGAGACTAAGAAGGAATATGGCTAAAGAAAGATTGGAGGTTCTACAAAGCAAAATGTTGACAAGATCATCATAAATGATCTCAAGTAGAAAGAAAATGGAAAGCCAACATAGAGACCAATGCATGTATATAGGTACTCTGAGGAGTTCTGTTTTTGACAAGCTATCTGAAAAAAAAAATGCAAGCAGGGACACAAAACGAAGGACACCAAAAAGTGACACAATCTTGATAGGGAAATAAGAATCAGCCTACAATCTGATAGGGCAAGATACCAATTTGATACTTTAACTCTGGTGTCTCCCCACCTCAACCCCCCCCAACCCCCATTATTGTTGCCTTGTACTCCTCCCTTAACAGCAAGCTAGACACAAGGCACCTGCCATCTCAGCAGAGGACCATTGAGCACAGCACACAACCAGGAGAAAAATTAGTCCCATCCTGGGGCCTACATTGTTTTAGAGCTTGGTCAAGATGAGAGATACCCCCAGACCCCATAAAATGATTGCCATATTTCTGTGAGAAATTCCTGTGTGTGGTGAGGGGAGGAGTTGCAAGTGGGTAGGGAGTGGTCTTCCAGATTGCATCTCCACCACTCCCAACTCCTCCCCCACCACACACAAACACACAAGAACTCCATGGCCATGGTGAAGTGACTGTGCAAGAAATCAAGGTGTTTGAGCTCTTTAATTAAGAGCCCTAGGGCAGAAATGATGGGCTGTGGAGACATCACCACCTATCACAAGTCATTTTAGATAGTTTCAATGGGAAGGTCCCTCACTGTGCTTTATTAAACCACAAATCAGCATAAATTCTAGACAAAGGAATGTCTTATAGAAATGTGGCAATCATTATACAGTCTCTTCTATTTTTGCAACATATGGATGTTTGTCTTCTGGAAAAGGGGTTTACAGATCTTACTATGACCTACTTTAGAACGATAGTCAACATCATAAATTGATGTTATTTGCTTTCCCAAAAAATAAAACCCTAATCATATTAATTGCATAATGATTTCTCTAGACTATTGTTCAAAGAATGAAGTATAACTGGATTAAAACATTGATCCTTCACGCAGAAAACAGAGATCATGTGCAATAATTGCACATGGGCTGGATTTGCACTAGTTTCACTGTGAAAGAGAACTACTTAATGGTTGGATGCCAATGTGAAAAGAAGCTTCTAGTGGTATCTCAAAGGAATTTATTCTATTTTTTTAAGTTTAACAATGACTGGGATAAAAACATGGAAAGCATAAACAACTGTAATATACAAGCCAAATAAAGCTGGTGAGAATAGCCAATATTGCAGACAGTAGAATCAAAATATTAAAATGTCTCAACTGATTGGTAAAGTGGGCTGAAATAAATAACTAAGAAAAAAACATAAATTCTCACATTGAGGCTAGAAAAAATACATTTTTTTTCAAATCCAGACCGTGTAAAAATATCTTAAGAGCAGGTCTTATGAAAAAATGCTAGGTGTTTACATTGGCTAGAATGTCAACATGGATGAGATTAAAAAGATCAATACATTTTATTTGCAGTGAGAGGGGATCAATGCACTTGAAAGGTACATTAATGGAATACTGATATCCACATCCAGGGCAGTACTTGTCTCAGCTGTGCTTTCCCATGATCACAATTCATTGGGGTGTTGTATTTAATTCTTTGTACCTCATTTCAACATTGACAAGCATTTGGAGTTGGGCAAGTAGGATTGCTAGGAACTAATTTAGTCAATTTTTAGATACCCATAGCCACTCTATAAGAAAGGAACAGCCCCTCTCCCATTCCATGTAGTCCTAGTGAGATTATCTGTCATTGTATTCACTCTAGACTATTCTCCAGAGCGGTTGCGCCAGGCACTGAATGTGACTTAAGGATATTAAAGGCTCCAGAGTTTTTCATCATTGTTATCATAGGCTATAAGATATAGGCTTGGGGCAGCCACCCACAAGCTTTCTGGCCATAAGGAGCCTGTTGTCAGCAGAGGAGAGTGAGGTCAACATGCCTGGAGAAGCCAAGATGGTGGTGTGCTGGAGCCAGCTCATATTGGCTCAGGAGCATCACCTGTTAAATTTTCAGGAAATTTTGTGAGCCGGTCATTAAAGACAGCCATGACTAAAAAGCAAATTATACAAACTTACAATTAAATAAATTATAATAAAAACAAAGATGGTACATAGTCAAAACTCATTTCCTAACTATTTGATTGCATTTTATTATTATTTATGTTCCTGGGGTTAGTTATGCCTTTTGTTATTAAAAAAAAAAGGTTTTTTTGGAACTTATATAGTATTTTGGTGGAAATGCTACATAATGGTGTTTTACTGCACATTTTTTCCCAATTCTGTGTTCAGTGGCATTTACACTGGCAGCTTGAAATTACTCATAGTGGGAATATTTATACCATGAAAATTTTCAAACACTACAAGGCTTAATTTATTATTTTGTTGGTTTTCTACGCCAAAGGTCCACAAGCTTTTTTTGTAAAGGACCAGACAATAAACATTTCGGGGTTTTCAGGTCATATAGTCTCTGTCAGAACTACTCAACTGTGCCATTGCAATGCAAATGCAGCTACGGACAATACATACACAAAGTCAGTGTGGCTGTGTTCCAATAAAACTTTATTTACAACAAACAGACAGCAGGCCAGATTAGGACCACAGGTCATTTTGCCAATCCCCTATCTAAAGTTAACAGTGATGGAAAAATTGTTAATAATGCAGATTAAACTTTAAAATGTGTCATCTCTAAAGATGCTACATAAATAGAACAAAAAAGAAATAAAATATTCTATTACCCAAAAACTATTATCTGGTTGAGCAAAGTTGTTAGTCTCTGCAAAAAAAGTAAAGTTCCTATATATATCTTTATTGTTTCATTTTCTTTTTTATCTGTGTGAGTCTCTGTGGGCCATAACAAAATACCATATTCTGTGAAGAAAGTCATTGGTAGCTTGATGGGGATGGCATTGAATCTATAAATTACCTTGGGCAGTATGGCCATTTTCACGATATTGATTCTTCCAACCCATGAGCATGGAATGTTCTTCCATTTGTTTGTATCCTCTTTTATTTCATTGAGCAGTGGTTTGTAGTTCTCCTTGTAGAGGACCTTCACATCCCTTGTAAGTTGGATTCCTAGGTATTTTATTCTCTTTGAAGCAATTGTGAATGGGAGTTCACTGATGATTTGGCTCTCTGTTTGTCTGTGATTGGTGTACAAGAATGCTTGTGATTTTTGTACATTGATTTTGTATCCTGAGACTTTGCTGAAGTTGCTAATCAGCTTAAGGAGATTTTGGGCTGAGATGATGGGGTTTTCTAGATATACAATCATGTCATCTGCAAACAGGGACAATTTGACTTCCTCTTTTCCTAATTGAATACCCTTTATTTCCTTCTGCCTGATGGCTCTGGCCAGAACTTCCAGTACTATGTTGAACAGGAGTGGTGAGAGAGGGCATCCCTGTCTTGTGCCAGTTTTCAGAGGGAATGCTTCCAGTATTTGCCCATTCAGTATGATATTGGCTGTGGGTTTGTCATAGATAGCTCTTATTATTTTGAGATACATCCCATCAATACCTAATTTGTTGAGAGTTTTTAGCATGAAGGGTTGTTGAATTTTGTCAAAGGCCTTTTCTGCATCTATTGAGATAATCATGTGGTTTTTGTCTTTGGTTCTGTTTATATGCTGGATTACATTTATTGATTTGCGTATGTTGAACCAGCCTTGCATCCCAGGGATGAAGCCCACTTGATCATGGTGGATAAGCTTTTTGATGTGCTGCTGGATTCGGTTTGCCAGTATTTTATTGAGGATTTTTGCATCAATGTTCATCAAGGATATTGGTCTGAAATTCTCTTTTTTGGTTATGTCTCTGCCAGGCTTTGGTATCAGGACGATGCTGGCTTCATAAAATGTGTTAGGGAGGATTCCCTCTTTTTCTATCGATTGGAATAGTTTCAGAAGGAATGGTACCAGTTCCTCCTTATACCTCTGGTAGAATTCAGCTGTGAATCCATCAGGTCCTGGACTCTTTTTGTTTGGTAAGCTATTGATTATTGCTACAATTTCAGAACCTGTTATTGGTCTATTCAGAGATTCTTCTTCCTGGTTTAGTCTTGGGAGGGTGTATTTGTCGAGGAATTTATCCATTTCTTCTAGATTTTCTAGTTTATTTGCATAGAGGTGTTTGTAGTATTCTCTGATGGTAGATTGTATTTCTGTGGGATCGGTGGTGATATCCCCTTTTTCATTTTTTATTGCATCTATTTGATTCTTCTCTCTTTTCTTCTTTATTAGTCTTGCTAGTGGTCTATCAATTTTGTTGATCTTTTCAAAAAACCAGCTCTACTTTAAAGTTCATATGGAACCAAAAAAGAGCCCACATCGCCAAGTCAATCTTAAGCCAAAAGAACAAAGCTGGAGGCATCACGCTACCTGACTTCAAACTATACTACAAGGCTACAGTAACCAAAACAGCATGGTACTGGTACCACAACAGAGACATAGATCAATGGAACAGAACAGAGCCCTCAGAAATGATGCCGCGTATCTACAACTATCTGATCTTTGACAAACCTGACAAAAACAAGAAATGGGGAAAGGATTCCCTATTTAATAAATGGTGCTGGGAAAACTGGCTAGCCATATGTAGAAAGCTGAAACTGGATCCCTTCCTTACACCTTATACAAAAATTAATTCAAGATAGATTAAAGACTTACATGTTAGACCTAAAACCATAAAAACCCTAGAAGAAAACCTAGGCAATACCATTCAGGACATAGGCATGGGCAAGGACTTCATGTCTAAAACACCAAAAGCAATGGCAACAAAAGCCAAAATTGACAAATGGGATCTA
The DNA here is from genome assembly GCF_009828535.3 of Hylobates moloch. Classification (NCBI taxonomy): domain Eukaryota; kingdom Metazoa; phylum Chordata; class Mammalia; order Primates; family Hylobatidae; genus Hylobates; species Hylobates moloch. Next base: position 74,218,031 of record NW_026652276.1, read on the forward strand.
ATTAAACTAAAGAGCTTCTGCACAGCCAAAGAAACTACCATCAGAGTGAATAGGCAACCTACAGAATGGGAGAAAATTTTTGCAACCTACTCATCGGACAAAGGGCTAATATCCAGAATCTACAATGAACTCAAACAAATTTACAAGAAAAAAAAAACAACCCCATCAAAAAGTGGGCAAAGGACATGAACAGACACTTCTCAAAAGAAGACATTTATGCAGCCAAAAAACACATGAAGAAATGCTCATCATCACTGACCATCAGAGAAATGCAAATCAAAACCACAGTGAGATACCATCTCACACCAGTTAGAATGGCCATCATTAAAAAATCAGGAAACAACAGGTGCTGGAGAGGATGTGGAGAAATAGGAACACTTTTACACTGTTGGTGGGACTGTAAACTAGTTCAACCATTGTGGAAGTCAGTGTGGCGATTCTTCAGGGATCTAGAACTAGAAATACCATTTGACCCAGCCATCCCATTACTGGGTATATACCCAAAGGACTATAAATCATGCTGCTATAAAGACACATGCACACGTATGTTTATTGCGGCACTATTCACAATAGCAAAGACTTGGAACCAACCCAAATGTCCAACAACGATAGACTGGATTAAGAAAATGTGGCACATATACACCATGGAATACTATGCAGCCATAAAAAATGATGAGTTCATGTCCTTTGTAGGGACATGGATGAAACTGGAAAACATCATTCTCAGTAAACTATCGCAAGGACAAAAAACCAAACACCGCATGTTCTCACTCATAGGTGGGAATTGAACAGTGAGAACTCATGGACACAGGAAGGGGAACATCACACTCCAGGGACTGTTGTGGGGTTGGGGGAAGGGGGAGGGACAGCATTAGGAGATATACCTAATGCTAAATGACGAGTTAATGGGTGCAGGAAATCAACATGGCACATGGATACATATGTAACAAACCTGCACATTGTGCACATGTACCCTAAAACCTAAAGTATAATAAAAAAAAAGAAAATTGATTATGACTTATGTGAACAAATAAACATATAATATATAACTATGACATGATCTTAACTATGTAAAAATGTATAAAATAAAAACTACACAAAAAAGGAAAAAACTTGTTAAATAAAGAAGGAATCTGAGGATTAGTGAAAAAAAAAAAAACAAAAAACCATAGACTGGATGGCCTAAACTACAGAAATTTATTTCTCATGGTTCTGGAGCCTAGAAGTCCAAGACCACAGTGCAGAAAGGTAGGTTTCATTCTAAGGTCTTCTCTCTTGGATTGTAGGTGGTCTCCACCTCATTGTGTGCTTAGATGACTTCTTCGAGTCTGAGAATTCTCTCTCCCTCTTCCTCTTGTTTTAAGGCCACCAGTTCTATCAGATTAGGTCCCACTTTTATGACTACCTTTAACTTAATTACCTCTTTATAGGCCCTAACTACAAATACAGTCTCCTTAGGGGTTAGGGCTTCAACGAATAAATTTGAGGGGGACACAGTTTAGTACATAGCATTGTCTTTCTTGTAAATGAAAATATCCATTAACATTCAAGTCAGAATTATACTGGTTCTTCAATAACAACCATACTTGTTTATAGATACAAGAGTTGAGCAAAAATAAAAGTATCCAATGAGAATAAGTTGGCTGTATCAAGTTTACATAAAGAGTATTAGATATTATTCTTTGTAAATTGTGCTATACATTCCTCATATTAGTAAAATTTATAATAACTTTGTGTATGTATGCACAGACATACATTTTTCCCCAGAGACTTAGTTGTTAAACATTTACCAACCCAACACAAGCAGAAAACAGTAAAGAGAAAGACGAGGAAAGAGCCCAAGGAAACAGAATTTGAGTCCTTATTTGTAATTGGCAGCTCCACCCTTGTACTTTCCAGTTACATAAGCAAGTAAATTCTTTTCATTGTAGTTTCTTAAAGCTAACTTTAATTGGATTTCTGTCAGTTGCCTCCAAGAATCTTGACTAACACTATGTGTCATAGACAAGTTCAGGGAACCAATTTTTTTTTTTTTTTTTTTTTTTTTTACTTTCTCTCTCCTCTCTCTCTCTCTCTCTTTTGAGTGCTGAGAGAGAGGTTTCTGTAGGCTGAAGATCCAGCCCACATTTTTAAAAAGTCAGATAAGTCTTTAAGTATAAGAGGTTAATAAACTCTATTCTGAAACTCTGGATTTTGCATTGCTAGCTCTACTGCTTCTCTGACTCTGCACTCATTTTCACTTTCACAAAAAGGTTCACGCTAGGGGTGGTGGCCCATGCCTGTAATCCCAGCACTGTGTGAGGCCAAGGCAGGAGGATCTCTTGAGCTCAGGAGTTTGAGACTGGCCTGGGCAACATAATGAGACTTCATTTCTACTAAAAAAATTTTTTTTTAATTTTTTTCGTTAATGCCTCAATAAAGGGTCATTTTCTGAGCCTTGATTCTTATTTTTCACCCAGTTCTGCAAATGAGTATCTTCTCGTTCTTGCACCTGATTGACTTGCCTGGTGCCAGTACCTTTAGGACTGGCCCTGCCTTTTCCTTACCAGATGCTCCTAGATGTGGCATTTGCACCCGAGGCTCAGCTGCTAGAAGACAGTATGCCCTGTGCTGCCAGGTCCATTAGCTTCCCAGCAGCCTGTTTCCAATTTCCCATAGCAGTGCTCCTGTGGGGATGAGCTCTGCTGGTCCTCTCTGATGTAAATTGCTGTTCTCAACAACGCCCTCCAATCTGTAATGTGGCCCACTGGACACCGGATTCTGCCTGCTGCTCAATGGAGCCAACCTAGCTGACTCTCCCCAGTAAGGCCCTTCCTTGCAGAGCCAACTCCTCCCAGGCCCCTGCAGCACCTGGTCAAGCCAGGCCCTCACAAATCTCTATTCAAAACTGCAATACCTGGTGTCATCTTGTGCTGAAAACAGAATCATATGCTGCAGTTTGGAACCCAGTTATGTGACTACCTTTAACTTAGGACTGAGAGTTCTGCTTGAACATATTGAGAATAGTTCTGCCTGTGAAAAAGACATTTTTAATATTCCCTAAATTTGTTGTTAAAAAACAAATTGGGCTGGGCGTGGTGGCTCATGCTGTAATCCCAAATATTCAGGAGGCTGAGGTGGGAGAATCTCTTGATCCCAGAAGTTCAAGACTGCAGTAAGCCATGATTGCACTACAGCACTCCAGCCTGGGCAACAAAGCGAGACCCTGTCTCAAAAAAAAAAAAGATGATGATGCTGGGAAAAAAAAATTTTAACAAAAAAAAGATGCTGAAGGGGAAAACAAACTTTAACAGATAAGACTCATTCAAGATCCACAAATATAATAATGTAATTATTACAACTGAGAGTTTCTTTCTCAAGCCATATAGGATTTCCATTGGGGATTTCCCCACAGTAATGGGATTTCTCTTAGTTTTTCCCTGGAGCAGCTGTGCTCAACCTTTTTTGTACGACAGCTTACTTGATGAATGATATTTAAATCTGCAACACTCCCACAGGCATGACCAGATTTTAATGAGTCAAAAACAATTTGTGTGTGCAGAAATAAAGTGTTACAATGATTTTTAATGGCCAGAGCTATTAAATGTAGATCAGTAATAGACAGGCAAGACTATCAGCTATGTGTAATTTCTGATACATTAGCAATCTTTCCATTTTTTCTCCCACTCAATAAAGCATTATGGATTTTATTATTATTATTATTATTACTTGACACAGGGTCACTCTGTTGCCTAGGCTGGAGTGCAGTGGCAGGATCACAGCTCACTGCAGCCTTGACCTCCCCAGCTCAAGTGATCCTCGCACCTCAGTCCCACAAGCAGCTGGGACTACAGGCACATGCCACCATACCCAGCTATTTTTATTTTTTGTAGAGACAGGGCCTCCCCGTGTTGCCCCGGCTGGTCTCAAACTCCCGGGCTCAAGCGATCTGCCCACCCCAGCTTCCCAAAGTGCTGGGATTACAAGAGTGAACCACTGCACCTGGCCAAGCACTATGGATTTTAGATTATTGAGAGTTGTTATTCTGCGGAGTAACCTTGAATCCATTCGCACGTATCTTTTTAAGTAAAATATTTGCAAGCTTGAGAACTCTGGCTCCCATCAGTCATACTAATCACCGTCACGCACCTGACAAGTGGCTGAGAGTCAGCCTTGGGACATGGGTCATCACATAACAAGGGGAAAGAAGGGGAGAAGGAACAAAAGCCATTTTGTAGGAAATAGAACAAGATCGGGAAGAAAATAGGGGGTAAAAAAGAAAAAGAATTTGGAAGGAGATGTGGAATGTTAAAGCACCAGATCATTTGACTTCCCTCATTTTAGCAGCTATGGTTTAAAAACAAGGAAAGCAAACCGACTTTGTCCTTTATCCAGAGGAGTCACAAGTCTGGGTGCAGGGTGAGAAGATGGCCTGAGTTGGGGCCAGCATGTCCTAGAACTTCTTGTGAGTATGAAAAGTAAAAAAGAGAGAAGACACACTTTTGTCAGCCAGTCTTAAGTAGCTAAAATGCTTTCCTCCACCTACTGAGAAAAAAGTTAGGATTCACCATTTTAGTATAAAATACCCTCACTCATTTTAAAATACATTTTCTAAAAATTCCCTCTTTCAAAGCAAGACATCTAATTTGAAAGACTCATATCACAACTTTCAACTATAATATAAATTAAGTGATTTGGTAGGAATTTTAACATTAGAACACAGGTACATGTGACAATACTGGCAGGAAACAGCTGACACACTCAAAGGGGTAATGAGTAGAAGTTTAACAAAGGGACTATTCACAGAGGTGGGAGCAGAGTCAAGAGGAAAACAAGGGGAGTGAAGCACCATGGATTGGCAGCACTGGGCAGCCTTCACCATCATGAAACCTAAAGGGACCAGGGGAGGAGAACTGAGCAGATCTTGAGCACAGCTGCAGAGCTGTGGGAGGGAGGGGGTGCCTGGCTGGGGCCATGGCTGAGAGCAGAGCCCTAGCCAAGAACAGACAGGCAAAGAGGGTGCAAGGGGTGGTGGAAGAGGGGCAAGATTCAGGACCTCATGATGCTCGCCATTGGCTAATCCCAATCAGAAGCCAGAGGGAAAGAGAACCAGAGTGATGGAGCCTCCGTAGGCCCTGAAGAGATGGAGAAGACAGAGAATGTGTTTGAAGATGGAGAATAACCTGCATAGGGAGTTTCTGCATAGCCTTCTCCCATTCTTCTTCCTGCCTCTTCATCATGCTGAACAGTCATTGACAGTGTGAGTGGAAAGGAAGAATTGGCAAACTACGCTTTCTAGAATTTACAACACTCACCATTCTGATTTGGGGCATACTGCTCTACTAAAGGGGAAAAAATTACACACAAAATAAAGATATCAGTAGATTCAAGAGGTAACCTAGGCAGTCTGGATCAAAATTTGATGCCTTGTTTCTAAAGCATAAATGTGGTCTAGACATATGGTTTTGAATAAATCTGTTTCCTACAGACAAAAGGCCATGAAGATCAACAAATTGTTCTTAACTACTTCCACTTAACTTAATTGCATGAGGCCGCATAATATACACAGCTGAAGAGAAGAGATGTACTTACAACTTGGATATGGCTTTCTTTGTTCATCAACTTTGAAAAGGCTTAGAATAAAGATTGTTTTTTCTTTCAGTGATTTTCGATATGTCAAAGAAGAACTCAGCTTGAAATGAATAAGCCCCAGTAGGTTTTGCTTCAATATAAGAATTAAATGATTTTATTCTGATATCTAGGCAATCTATAAAGAAGTCGCAATTTGATGCCTGGTGCAAAGTTTTACTTTTTTAAGACTTGTCGTTCTACTTGTATCTTTCATGATGCTGAGAGAGCAAAATAAAAGGAGGCTGTGCTGTTATCCAGACCTGACAAGTCTTAATTCAAATTTCGTTAATTACACACTTAACACATTTTTATTATAAAGTTTATAATATCTAGTAAAAAGTTGTAGGTGAAAAAACAAGTTCTAAGTTCAAATATGGTTAGGATGTACTTGATTAAACAAATATAAATGAAGTTGTTGCTATAGAATTTCTCATATCTGTCATATTCTAACATGATGTATTTATATAAGGGGGCTAACGGGTGCAGCCTTCCCGGGCTTCCTTGACCATCAAACACTTGTGTCACACATCATCTTGTAAGACTAATGTTTCATAGAATTAATTTTTGAATCACTCTCTTAACAGGAGGTCTCCAAGATCCTATTTCTGTACTAACAATGTATAAATCCCAGCATTATTAGTGGTGAGACTAAGTTTTTAGGAATGTCTATGGGCTGATGGAAGCATCTCCTGGGTGTAGAATCAGAAGAATTAAGTTTATTCCAAACTTAGTTGCACTTGGTTGTACTACTTACTAGCAGAGAGACACTGGGTAAATCAACATGACTTTTCTGAGACTCAAATTTCCTCATCTCTAAGAGAAATGATCCTTACCTCAATAGGTCTTTGAGAAGGTTTTCAAATAGCTTAGGACTTCCACAAAACATTAAATATACCCCTACCATATGATGAAGACTTTCTACTCCCAGGTATTTATTCAAAGAAAGAAAGGCATATGTCATATAAGAATGTTCATGGTAGCTTTATTTGTAATAGCTAAAGGTAGAAATTACTCAAATGTCCATCAACACAGAATGAATAAACAAATTGTGGTATGTCCATACAATGGAATATTACTCAGCAATGAAAAGAAGTGAACTATTCATACACACAACGACATAGATGAATCTCAAAATTTATCACCAGTGAAATAGGCAAGACAAAAAGCATACCTACTATACAATTTTATTTATGTAAAGGTATAAAAAACTAAACTATAGTAACAGAGAAAAGATCTGTGGCTTCTATGGTTTCCTGGGGACTAAGGGAAAGGGGGCAACAGGAAATGGTGGGAGGGGAGAATTACAAATGGGGTTATGAGTAAACTTTTGGGAATGACAGATGTGTTCACTATCTTGATTGTTGTGACAGTTTTGTGGGTATATGCATAAGTCAAAATTTTTCAAATTTTACATTTTAAGTACTTGCAGTATATGAGAGTTTGGGTTTCTCCACATCCTCCTCAATATTTGGTGTGGTCAGTCTTTCTAATTTTGTTAATTTAATAGATACGTGGTGATATCCATGATAGTTTGAATTTGCATTTCCATAATAACTACAGATGTTGAGCATCTTTTCCTGTGCTTATTTGCTACCAATATACTTTCTTTGGTGAAGTGTCTATTTAAACTTTTTTCCTTTTTCATTTGGTTGTTTTTTCTCTTATTGTTGAATTTTGAGAGTTTTTAGATATTTTTGATAAAAGTTATTTATCAGATACATGATTTGCAAATATTTTCACCCAGTATGTGCTTTTGGTATTTTGTTCAAGAAATCTTTGCTTAACCCAAGGCTGCAAAAATTTTATCCTATGTTTTCTTCTAGAAGTACCATAGTTTTTGGATTTTACACTTAGGTCTCTTGTTCACTTTGAGTTAATTTTTGTATATGGTACAACATGTGGATCAAAGTTCATTTATTTTGCACATGGATATTCCCTTTTTCCAGAACCATTTGTTGAAAGGCTACGTTTTTGTCCAAGAACTGGGCTTTAAACTTTGTCAACAACCAAGTTTTCATTTATGTTTGGGTCTGTTTCAGAACTCTATTCTGTTCCTTTGGTCTACTTGACTCCAGTACCACAGTGTCTTGCTGTAGCTTTATAAACTTTGAAATCAGGTAATGTTTAGTGTTCTCAACTTTTTCCTTCCTTTCAAAATTGTTTTAACTAGTCTAGGTCCTTGGTATAGCCATATAAATGTCAGAATCAGCTTGTCAATTTGTACCAAAAAAGTGTGTGAAGATTTTGATTGAGATTGTGTTTAATCTATAGATCAATTTGGGGAGAATTTTAACTTAGCAATATCAAGTCTTCAATACCATGATATCTTTATTTATTTAGATCTACTTTAATTTATTTTGGCAATGTTTTGTAGCTTTTAGCATACAGGTCTTGCACATATCTTGTCAAATTTACATCTATGTATGATATTTTTATGCTACTGTAAGCAGCATTGTTTTATTTAAATTTCTGATAGTTTGTTGCAAGTACATAGAAACACAACTGATTCTTGCTTGCTGATCCTGTATCCAGCAACCTTGCTCATTTATTAGTTTTAGGAGCTTTTTAACATTTGCTCAGATTTCCTATGTAAGCTATCACATTATCTGGGAATAAAGGGAATTTTACTTCTTCCTTTCCAATCTGAACATCTTTTATTACTATTATTATTTTTCATTATTGCCCAAGCTAGAATCTCAAGCACACTGTTAAATAGAAGTGCTGAGAGCAGACATTCTTGTCTTGGTCCTGACCTTAGTGAGAGAGTATTCAGTATTTCATCATTAAGTATGATGTATGCTATAGTTTATTTCATAGATTCCCTTTATCAGGTTAAAGATATTCCCTTCTTATCCAAATTTGCTGAAATATTTTTAATGAGAAACAGATGTCATGTTTTGTCAAATGCTTTTCTGTGCCTATTTGGTCTGTTTATATGGTGAATTACATTAAGTTGATTTTCAAATGTTAAATTCTTGGATTCATCAGATAAATAGCATGTGGTCATGTTGTAGTCTCCTTTTTCTAAATTATTACATATGATTCCCAAAGTTTATTTTATTTTATTTATTTTTTGAGACGGAGTCTCGCTCTGTCTCCCAGGCTGGAGTGCAGTGGCACAATCTCGGCTCACTGCAAGCTCCGCCTCCTAGGTTCACGCCATCCTCCCAGGTTCACGCCATTCTCCTGCCTCAGCCTCCCGAGTAGCTGGGACTACAGGCACCCGCTACCACGCCCAGCTAATTTTTTTTGTATTTTTAGTAGAGACGGGGTTTCGCCGTGTTAACCAGGATGGTCTCGATCTCCTGACCTCGTGATCCGCCCATCTTGGCCTCCCAAAGTGCTGGGATTACAGGCGTGAGCCACCTCGCCCAGCCAGCACACACCTCTGTTTCAAAGTAAAAAGCACAAAACAAAGTAAATCCAGAAAAGGATTGCTTTCATGTGCTTTCTACCCCATTTCCTCCCTCCCTATAGATGAGAGGTAATTGTTTTTGTCAGGTTTTGTCTCATCCTTTCATTGTTTATTTTTGAAAATATAAGCAAATACAATTATATAGTTCCTTAACCAAAAGCTATCAGATGATAAACACAGTTCTGCCCCGCTTGTAGGTTAGAATTTTGATTCCTGTTAAATTGCAACTCTTCTAGGAAAAATAAAGAGGTGCGTGTTAAATAAAGAGGTGCATGTTAAACTATCACTAGTTTCACACTTCAGTAGAAATTAGTTTCCTTGTCTTTTTTGAGAGCTGAGAAGTGTCTGAATGGGAATGAAAAGTTTCCTTTGAGAATAGGGATGAATTCAGGAATCTGGGAGCGTCACAGGCAAACTTCACTTTTACTTGGCATCAGAGGAGTGGGAAGGCAGGTGCTGGCAACCCGTGGAGGTGGCAAGGCTGTATGGATGAGTGCTCAAGTGCTGGCTTATACAGTATAAATCCAGCTACTTTCATTGTTATAAAACTTCTGGCCATCAGAGGGGGTAATTAGAGTTTTATGTTTTAGTTGGACTTTTCAGCTGAATTAAATGTGATAAGGCTGTGCTTATCACTCTTGTGAAAGTCATTTCTACAATATTTACACAAACTCTATGAGACTTAAATCTTTTATTGATTTTCTGTTTGTCTCTGATAATGTTTCACTGAGAGGAGATGACTGAGATCTTGGAATTCATGTCTTTATCACATGACTGTTCCCAAAGTCATGAATTGTTGTTGTTGTTAACAAACCTCTTTATTTCCTACAATAAGTATATTCCATCTTGGATTTGCTTTAATACATGAGAGTTTCCAATGTCATTAGTGATTTTTAGCACTTTATAGCACCATCATATTTTTATAACCAAGGCCAGGGAGATGAAAGGGGTATTGATAATATTTGTTGGCATTTGTTGTTGTCTTTGTAACCAGAACTGCCTTTTTTATTCTGTGTTTTTCGAATTATTTCTGGTTATGATAATGTTTTTCTGTGGCTTCTAGGGGGAAGTATGTAATGATGTTTGTGACAAAAATAAATGTGATCAACTGGTAAAAACAGCCTGATGTTGTGTCTTCAGTGAATGTTCCCACTAGCCAGGCCGAGCTTAAGGTTAGTGACCCCGTGGCACACACAACCATCATGTAAAGCCAACAGGGAAGAAATGAATTCAAAACAATGTAAAATAGTATATGGAGCCAGCACTTTCTATTCTATAGAGAGAAGTAACCTCAGAAAAAGACTATGGCAAATGACTAGGGCAACCCCTTATGTCTTCATATCATACTCCATCCTCTATGATGAATGAGCAAAGTTACTTGAGATTGGAGCATAATTAGAGGGTGGAAAGAAATTTAAGTGTTCCCGGTCAATGCTGCATTACATACCTGCATTTAAAGGGTCTCGAGACTTTTGACCTGCTGTAATGATTACTGTTCCAGTCTAATTGGTTGACCATTAACATTTGCGATCTACTATATTTACCTGGATAACAGGATCTAAAATAATGGGCCCAAGCCACAGTTTGTTTGTGGGAGCTATTATGTTACATAATATGTGTGTGCTGAGTTAGTTTGGTGATTCATGTATAACTGATTGTGGTTATAATCTAGTAGGAGATTACCAAAGGCATAGGATTTGAGTCATAGAGTGGAATGAAGAGTCACCATATTCCCTTCTCAAAGATAATTTAGAATCAGAGAAGCCAAGTAAGATATCTTTAGAATCAAACAAACCAAGTAAGAGCAGAGAATCTGTACTAGAGACCAACAGCCTCCAAAAGAGATGACCAAAGTTCTCCCTGATATGAGACTTGAGAATGAGTGCAATTCATACAAAAGAATTGGCATCCCATGACCCAACCTAAAGACAGGAAGTCAAGTCCTATCTTGTCCACTTACTCTTGTGTGTCCTTGAACAAATTGCTATGGAGACAATAATCTCTATTTCACACGGCTTTTGTGACAAAAAAAGTGTATATGAGAGAGAAACTCTTTACGCTGTAAAGTATTGCAGAACTAAAAAGACTACCTGAATGACCAGAATGTGAAGGAAGGGGAAGCAGCATTTTGAGTATTCCTTTTTTCCAACCAATATATTCCATTGATCCTAATGACAGCTCCGGTGCTCTTAGCTTATTCTTGCCCCACAAGCACAAAGAAACAGATTTAAGGGGGTGGGACAGTTCACTGAGCCCAGCCTTCCTTACAGGAGGTCCTTAATCCCTTAGGTGGGAACATTTTTTCAGAAAAAGACTCTCCTGAACATTTACTGACTTTCCCCATGGCCTATTAAGTCTTAAATACATATACTGTGGGGCAGGTCAAATATTCTCTTAAATTCTTTCAGCTTCAGAATTATTTAATGTGACAATCGCCATGATGGCATCATAGAGCCACCCAATGCCCACGCTGCCTGGATCTCACCATTCCACAGCTCTCTTTAGCAGCTTCCTTTAATAGCTTAAATCTGCCCCTCAGGAACTCCCAACTTCCCTCTAAATGTGATTTAATTTTGTATTTAATTGTTTAATTATTTTTAAACTAATTTCTGCCTCTAGGTGTATGGTAAACTAAACAATCCAAAACCCATGTAGCTCCACAATAATCAGAAATTCTGGATCCAGTAAAACAAGTCTCCTTTAAGACATGGCTGAATGCTGGAAGAAAGTAAAGAAAGTTCCTGGAGTCAAAAATGAAGTGAGAAGGAAAAATTAGAGCAGTGAGTACGTGCATGTATGCTAGAGCCACTCAGGGTGGGAGTTGCCTGGCTTGGCCACCTAGAGGCTTGGATTAGAATGCTTAGGCCAGGGCAGAATGTGAGGCCTGGAGATGCTGAATGTTGGGTGTTGGAACTGCAACCCCTGCAGAAATCCTGGTCCTCAGAAGGGCTATGCTCAGAGTGAGGGAATAAATCAGGAAATGCACCCATCGGCTCAGGGAGACAATAAAGGTGATTTTCCATCTCAGTGGTCTGGGCTCTAGGGGAAAAGTTTCCCTTGAGAGTTTGTAATCATGGGTCTGTCATTCCATTGGTTCTGAAAACCTCTAAACTGAGAAATAAACGTAAACTGAGATGGGGGCAGTAATTCCCCTTGGGCAGCTAACAGAAACAAGGGCAAAACCTTCCTGATCCAGAGGATTAGGCTTGTCCAGGCCCCTCGGGATTCCCTCCAGCTGTTCCTGCATTTCAAGATGCATACTCTTAAGCTCTTATTCTCATACTTTTCAGTTCCAATGACCACAACTCTTTCAACAAATTTTTATAGGAGTTTCCAGAAACTTCATCCTGCTCATTTTTTTGTGTTCTAATATGTCATGTTTCATTTAAAATGTATCCTTTTCCTCCAGTTCAGACCTAAAGGTAATACACCAGAAATTGTCTAATGTGTGGTATAAAATAGGACCATGATAAAAAAAGTAATAAAAAATTATATTACTATAATAATTTATTAACATCATATCACTATAATAAAACTTTTATTATAATAACAACTACAGTTGAGTATGTCTTATGTGCCCAATACTATGTACTAGACATGCACTCTCCTTTTTAATCCTGAGGAAATCCTGGGATAGGTTCTAACACTATCCTCCTTCTACAGATGAGGAGAAAGAGACTTAGTAACTTACCCAGCGTAAAGGAGCTGGGAAGTGGTCACAGAGCTGGCAATGTGTTATCACCAAAGCCAGGATTTAAACCCAGCCCTATCTACCTTCAATGCCCTTGCTTTAAGCCACTAATCCTCCACCTCTCTTAATACTAGTCCTGGTAGGGCTAGTTCCCTTGTTAGTGACTATCACGCTCTTCAAAGTGTTTGAAGCGACCTAATATCCCTAGGATCCTTATTTCTTTAAACATTTAAATCACAGTTATTTTTCCCAAAGATAGATTGTCATGGGAGAGGGGAACAAAGACAAAGGAGGAAGGCACAGACAGGAAGCGGGCAGAAGACCAGAAACAAAGGCAAAGATAGGAGTGGGTGGGGACACGGGAAATTTCTTCTGCTTACTTCACAAGCTTACAGCCGACCCAGCCTGGCAGGTGACAAGGTGCCTCTGGATGACACAGCCAGGGATTCTTCTAGGCCATGAAAATGTTCAGTTGCTTTTGATTTCTTACATTTTTTTGAAGGTAATACTAGATTTCTGAAACGGCTCTCACCGACGCGCCCGTTTCTCCTGGAGCCATGGCTCCGCAGCAGAGGGCATTTGTGTTTGGGAAGCCTGCCCCCTCCTGGATTAGTGAAATCTTACAGGCCAGGTTTCCAAGCTCTCCAAAGTTAGATCTAGTGGGTGAAAATGTTTAAACTGTTGTTCAGAGATTTGAGGAAAATAAATAATTTTTTCATATGATTTCCCTGAGATTTTTGGATTCTTCACATATAAATATTTAGGTGGATTTTATGGATTTTGAAATAATACCCACCTAGAAATCCTGAAAAAATGTTTTAAGGACCCAAAGAGATAATAATAACAGCAATAATGGTAAACATTATATTCAGTGATTTCTATGTGCCAGCACTGTGCAAAGTATCCTATGAACAATGCCAATTGCAGCATTGTTCACCACCACCCCAAGAGACAGAGTCTCTGCATTATTACCCCCCATCTTACAGAAAGCCTCAAAGCAGCAGTCCCCAACTTGTTTTGGCACGAGGGACCATCTTTGTGGAAGACGATTTTTCCACAGACCAGGCGGGGGGTGGCAGGGAGTGGTTTCAGGATGAAACTGTTCCACCTCAGATCATCAAGCATTAGATTCTCATAAGGAGTGTGCAACCTAGATCCCTCGCATGCACAGTTCACAGTAGGGTTCACGCTCCTATGAGAATCTAATGTCACTTGCTGATCTGACAGCAGGCGGAGCTCAGGCAGTAATGCTCGCTCACACCAGCCGCTCACCTACTGCTGTACGATCCCATTTCTAACAGGCCACAGACTGGTACAGGTCCGCAGCCATGGGGACCCCTGCACACTGAAGAGCTTCTCTACTGCCACCCTCACACACCCAACCACCCATAGGTTGGGAGCCCCTGAAATTCTTGAACTGTCATGCCATCTATTCACCACACTTGATTGAATCAGAAATAATCAACCAAGCTGAGTTACTTGGATACTTTCTCCTGGGAATTTGGAAGCAGAATGAAAATAGCCATCAGTCTAGGCTTGTCACTTGAATGGAGGTCATCGAACATCAGGAGTCCACTGTGGAAGAGCATCTGCTGCCACATACATGGAGAAGCAGAAAAAGATAACCAGAAGAAAGAGAAAAGAACAAAGGGGAAGCACAGAAAAAAGACAACTTCCCTTTTCTTAGTCCCAGTGCCCCCTGAGGCTCCCCTGCTGGTTACGCTGATTTGGCTACTTGAAATAGGTTTGTTTTTGTCAATCAAAAACAAAAAAGTGCGTATAACTAAGTAGTGTGAGCAATAATATGTAAAAGTGAACCAAATCTACTGTTATAATGGAATAAAATCTGAAGTTAATATGGCACATTGAATGATGTGCATAATTTTATTGTACTCCATGGCAATTAGGCTCAAATAGGGAGCAATTAATGAAAATGACTATAATTATTATCATGTCAACAACACCAAGCCAAGCAATTCCAAAGTCAGCTGTAGGGAGGAGGAATTAGAGACAGCAGGAAGTTGTTCTGGGGTTCCTCAGAAATAACCTGGGATTTAAAAACCAGGAGACTGAGTCCCCCATCTTGCCGCTCACTTCTCTAGCAACCATCGTCCAGGACTCCGGAGGTCCCAGCTAAGAAGCTGTGAGCCTCTAGCTACTCCTCGCCACTCTCCTTGCCTTACCTCTTCCCTCGCTGCTTCTCCAAAAAGGGGGAGTCCTGAGGATGGTGGATTGTGGGGGAAGGCTGCATCTGCTTGAGAGGCTGTCTGTTCCTCAACACTGGATTGGTGAAAGCTGGAGCATAGGGAATTGGAAGCTGTTTTAGAGGAAGTTGCCAGCCTACTTTCCATGTGCACACCTCCTTCAGTCTATGTCTACCCTTGGCACAAAGCATCATCAACATGGTCCAGAATGGCTCAGCTGGGATCTGTGTTGAGGATGGCGATGAGATCCTTATAGCAATAAAATGCATGCAATGGCCTGGCTTTGCTCTCTGTTCCATGGGCAGCTGTGGCTGGGAGTGTGACACATGGTTGAGGTAGGACTGGATTGGGTTGTTGAGACTGCTGCATCCCAACCAAATACCATCATCTCAGTCTCTTTTCCACTGATATGCAACTAACAAAGACCCCTCAGAACAGTCAACAAAAGCCAGATCCTAGACATCTGAGTAGTTTGACTTAAAGTAGCCAGTACTTAGAGAAAGAAAAATCCAGTGACTGGAAGTATTCTGTTTTCCTCCTTCCACTAAACCAGTACCTCAGTCTGAACTTCCACCAATTAGGGGTGCATTTGTGTTAGTAAGCAAATAAATATCAGCTATTTTACATGTATTACTTCCTTGAAAATGGTTTGGTTTTTTTTTTGGTTTGGGGATTAATTAATCTAATTAATTAATTAACTGTGATCCTGGCATAAGAGCAATGGGAATGTTATGGAAAGAACCAAGAAAGGTTTTTCTGGAGTTATTCAGTACACATTAAGTACCATGTGTCAGTCATTGTGTTAGGCCCCGCAGGAAAAAAAATCACAAAACAGAGCTCTACTTTTTTTATTTTCAGATGCAGTCTCATCCTGTTGCCTAGGCTGGAATGCAGTGGCACCATCCTGGCTCACCACAACCTCCGCCCACTGGGTTCAAGTGATTCTCCTGCCCCAGCCTTCCAAGTAGCTGGGACTACAGGTGTTTCTGTATTTTTAGTAAAGACGGGGTTTCACCATGTTGGCCAGGGTGGTCTCGAACTGCTGACCTCATGTAATCCACCTGCCTTGGCCTCCCAAACTGCTGGGATTACAGATGTGAGCCACCACACCTGGCCAGAACTCTACTCTTCAGGAACTTAGCGCATCAGGTACTCAACATTAAGTAGCGTGATGACTTAGGGGCAGGAAAAAAGGAGGCTATTTCTATCTTGGAATATTTTAATAACCTCCGAACATTTTATACAGATAAAGCTGGGTTAAAACAGATATTAAGAGGTGTCTAGAAGATAAAGGATGGGGGTGGGAACTGGAAGAAAATTGTAGGAAAGGGGAGGGTTGTTATCTTGGAGCTGGGGATGGCTTCGTCCTTGTGCATCTGAGGGCTGTTTTTAAATAGTGTCTGTCTGAATCATGCCTCCGCCCTCCACCCTTCACTTTCCACCTTCCACCCAACCCTTTTCCTGAGTCACCCCTACTGCCATTTCTCATTCTGAAAGGAGAAAGAGGAAAGGATATAATTTGTATCAAATCCCTACAAGCTGCTAGGATACATTGGTGCATTTCCATTGGAACATTTCATCTACACATACCACTGTGCAATGGGTGGGAGTTCTTTTGTGTAAAGATGGGGAAACTGAGGTGCAAAGGGGTAGGTAGCATGACTCTCCCCTTATTACACAGCTGGTAAGAGAAAGTGCCATAATGCAAACTCACATTCTAAATTGTAACTTTATCATTAATAACGACTAGAACATGCGTGCTGCTTTTTTTTAAAGTTTAAAAAAAAGCAGATAAGTGTGAAACATAAAAGTCTTTCCTTCTCTACATTCCAAAGTGTTTGGGGGCACATCCCCATACAGTTTTTCCTTGCATACACAAATGTGTACTTACATGTGTGACATATAACTGTATATGAGAACATGAAAATTTTGACATAAAAGGGCATTCTAACCATATTGCTCTATAAATCACTTCTGTCACCTAATGCTACATCATGGATATCCTTCCATAATGTCCACATCTTTACATTTACTTCATTTTTCTAAGATCTATATGAAATTTAATAAATATCTATTAGGTAAGCATTTTCTTATTGATGAGGACGTCTCTGTTTTGTTTTAAGATTTAATATTAGTGCAGTATTTAATACTAGTTAAAGTATTCTCTGTATCTGAGTTTTAAAATTTACTCAAATGTAATGCACAGGAATTCTGAAATGGAAATTTAAGTATCCCTTTCTCTCACCCTCCATTCCAACTTCCATTCCCCAGAGTTGCGATGTTGCTATTGTTGCTTTCGTGTTTTTCTTCTAGTACTTAACATTTTAACTTTAAATACATATAGTTCTTGATTTATCTGTTTTAGAAAGTATCTGTTGTCTTGCCTCAATGACAGCTGAGTTTACCATACCTTTTTTTTGGTTTTTTTTTGAGAGGGAGTCTCACTCCATTGTCCAGGCTAGAGTGCAGTGCCACGATCTCGGCTTGCTGCAACTTCTGCCTCCCAGGTTCAAGCAATTCTCCTGCCTCAGCCTCCGAAGTAGCTGGGATTACAGGTGCCCACACCACGTCCAGCTAATTTTTTTATTTTCAGTAGAGACAGGGTTTCACCATGTTGGCCAGGCTGGTCTCAAACTCCCGACCTCAGGTGACCCGCCCGCCTCGGCCTCCCAAAGTGCTGGCATTACAGGCGTGAGCCACCACGCCTGGCCAAGTTTACCTTACTTGTGCTATCTCTACCCCTTTCTTTTAAATGTTAGTCATATTTATAATTTTTAAGTTATTCAGTTTAAATTTGTACTTTTCTATAGATATGTCGTGTGATTTGTCAAAAAATTTAAATTTTTGATAAAATGTCTTATGTGCTTTGTCAAAAAATTTAAAGTTTCAAAAAATGTAAAACCCAATCTCAAAAAATGTATTCTGATTATGTAAATATTACATACTATAGTTCCAGGAAGTATGATAGGATCCATAGGAAAGGAGACACTGTCCTCTGTGACTTAACCATGCTGGCTGCTTGAAGGAGAAGGATTGAGAGCTAATGGCTTATGCTTTTGTTTCTTTTCAGTTTCCTCGTAAGCCATACTGGGCTGCCACTGTTCTTCATATATCAGGTTCAAGCTAATGAATCCAAGCCAAAGAACTCCATATTCGCCAAAGCCTATAAGCAGAATGCTGTTGTGGGGGGGAAGAAGTTCCATTGTGTCCCCACTGAAGAGACACAGAAGTCCCAAAAGGGTCACTGAACTGCCAGGTACCAAGTAGTACCAGGTACCATGAGGCTGCCAAAGGCAGAGATGGGCCAAGCCATCAACTTCAGCTGAGGTTGAGACATGGCATCCATAAATGCCAAACAGGACCGTACTCTATGCAGAGAATAAGGATCAGAAAATCAAGTGCCAAGCGGGAAGTTTCCCTAGAACCCACATGTGCTGATCCAACACCCTTATTCTCAAGCCACAGTGTTACCTGTTCCCTTGCCCCGAACACCCAGATACCATTTTGGCGAGGAACAGGAGAAAAGAAGGGGAATACAATGTAAAAGTACTGTTTGATTCAGAAGAGACTGACATATTGATATTTGTCCAGTTTCATTGTTTCTATCCCACACCCAATAAGAAAGAGGCTTAAGAGGAACATTAGTTCATGAGACTAACTGGCTGTTCATTAAACCCACAGCTGGACTACATTTTCCAGCCTTCCTTGCAGTTAGGTGTAACCATGTGAACGGATTCTGGCCAATAAAATGTGAGTAGAAGTGGTAGATCCCATTTCCTGACCTGGTACACAGAGACCTCCCATGCATTATCCTTTATGTTCTTTTCTTTTCCACAGTGATCTTGGAAACCGTGTATTGAAGATGGTGAAGCCAGAGATGGAAGGCACCTGGATCCAGATTTAAAAGAGCTGCCTGCCAATCAGGAACACCCTTTTTGAGCTTTGAGGATGTGTTTTAGTTCTCATATTCCTGCATAACAAACTACTCCAAATTTAGTGGATTAAAACAACAATTTATTATAATCCCTATAAATTCTGTGGATTGACTGGGTTTAGCTAGGTGGATCTCACTGGGGTGACTCATATGATTGCAGTCAGATGTGGGCATTTTTCTTTTAATTTTTATTCACTGCCTAGATCCTTTACTGGCCCCGGGTAAGCACATTATTAAGAATTCATATTTTCGGCCAGGCACGGTGGCTCACGCCTGTAATCCCAGCACTTTGGGAGGCTGAGGCGGGCGGATCACGAGGTCAGGAGCTCGAGACCATCCTGGCTAACATGGTGAAACCCCGTCTCTACTAAAAATACAAAAATTAGCTGGGTGTGGTGGCGGATGCCTGTAGTCCCAGCAACTCGGGAGGCTGAGGCAGGAGAATGGCGTGAACCCAGGAGGCGGAGCTTGTAGTGAGCTGAGATTGCGCCACTGCACTCCAGCCTGGGCGACAGAGCAAGATGCCGTCTCAAAAAAAAAAAAAAAAAGAATTCATATTTTCAGGCCCTCTCTGTTTCCAGGGACTCCATCCAGCAGGATTGGAATAGAGTCTAGAGATATGCAGCTTAACCAGCACTTTTAGGAGCTTTGTTCCTCTTGTTAGTTCTTCCCATTTCCTAAATCCCTAAGAACCTAGAGAATGAAGGTCAGTCTCTTTGTAGACTTAATAGGTCTAAAACTCAGCTCAAGTCAGAATGGCTCCCCAGGAAACTACCTGTATCCTTTTAAAGATGACACTTGCCAGATTCTGCTCAATGAAGTGCCTGTTTCTCTTCTATATTGGGCACACACCATTGTTCTGATGCTCTGAGCTAGGTCTTCACATAGTAGCAGCGGTAAGACTTCTCTCAGTCATTCATTCCACATTCTTTTTACAAGAGTGTCCGGAGCATCTGCTTTGACATTTCAGATTTTCTGCTAGGGGCACAACGTGTCTCCCTAGTTTTACCTGAGTATAAGCATGACCTGGGTTTTGTGTCCACTGGGCACATTTATATAATAAAATCCTAATATAAAACTTCCAAATATATTCATTTCCTGAGATTTGTCTTTCGCCTTAAAATATCAGCATTCTTCATATCCTTCATGCACACACTAGTGCTTCTCCTTGACCAAAGCCTTTCTTTAGCCTGTAGTGATTTCTGGAAAGTGTTTGGTGCAAAACATTCTCTTTCATCTGAGAGGCAAAGAACCTTTGAGTTTAATCTCACTCTGCCCAGCACTGTATTTCACCACACATTTGGGAGACCTACTGCTTTATGAATCACTAGGAATTTGAGAAGTCCATTGTGTCCCTTCAACCCTACCCTCCAGAGAGGATAAAAGTGAAGCTGCTTTATTCAGGTGAAAATTGATCTTATTTCTAAAGGCCATTAGGGAAGAAAAGTGTGACAATGAGACTGCTCAAACACTAGCATCATCTTTTGCTGTGGTTGTATTAATTAATTGATTGACCCACAATTGTTTCAAACCCAGAATCCTAATCACAGAATACAACCACCTCCCTTATTTTTGGCTGCTTTGATCTTAGCCACCCCTTCTTCAAACTCTCCACCGGAGCTCAGCTCCCTTACTTAAAATTCCTAGCTCATGTTTTTTTATGACTACTGCAACAGTGATACCCTTTGCCTGGATGTATTTTTCCTCCCCTGGTCATGATCCATTTTTATCCTCCTTGAAAACAATGCTAAAACTGATCTGTCTCCAACAGCAAACCATCCAGGGAGGAACAGGAGCTGAGGAATGAGCAGGAATCTGTTCAAGATCTGGTTAGCTGATGCCTGGCTGTATTACCAGACAAGCAAAGACCAGAAACCTACTCTTCATTTTCTTCATCTGCAAAATAAGATTCGTGCAAATAACAGAGCCTACCCCATTGGGCTTGTGCTGCAGGCACACTGGCCTTCTTTCAGTTCTTGGAAGCATCCTCTCCTACCACAGGGCTCTTGCAAAGAGCTGTTCCCTCCCTGTGGAACATGGGGCCCTTCCTCCATCCTTTACTCTAGTGAATGCCCTTTTTTCCTGGATCAATTAAGTTGACACTTCCTCAGTGATGAGGCCAAATGTCCCTTTCATGCCACTATGTACTTCACTCTCAGGGCACTGATCACAGTTCCAAATTTATATTGATTTGTGAGATTATTTAATTAACAGCATTCTTCTATAATAGACCATGTGTTCCATGAGAGCAGACACATCTGTTTTCTGTCACCAGTTTATCTGCAGCACACATCACTCAATAGATATTTGTGGAATAAATGAATGAACATAAATAAATGAGTAATAGTTGTGCAAATAAAGGAGACCGTGCAGGCCAATCATTAGCACTGCATTATTAATATTATCTTTTCCAAAGCAGCATTTATAATAATAATACCAACTATAAGGATCACAAGGACTACAGGGGTAAAGTATATGAAAGTTGTTTGTAAAATATAAAGCACTAGACAAATGTTAGCATTTTGTGGTCATTGAAATCTCATAGTTCTTTTTCCTGCAAACACCACAGTGGTTCCCTGCACAACCATCTAATGCACATCTCCTCATGGAGATGCCTGTGCTTCTGCCACCTGTTATGCCTATTAAGTAACTGTCCTCATAAGCAAATTACAAGCCACACAGCAATGGCACCACTGTTTGAAGAGGTGACACATTTTAAGGAAATGGCTGTCTTAGAACTCAGACACTGCAGCTCTTGTTATGGAGTAGGCTTTGTCATGAGAGAGTGAGGCAAGGAAAGAATTCTTGAAATTCTTAAAAGGATGCAGGGCTGGGGAAACTGAACTGGTGATGGTTAATTTTATGTGTCAATGTGACTGGGCCATGGTGTGCCCAGATATTTTGTCAAATACAATTCTAGGTATTTCTGTGAGGGTGTTTTGAGATGAGATCAAATCAGAAGAGAGAATAAGGCAGGTTGCCTTCCCTAAGATGGCTTCTTACAATCAGGTGATGGCTTGAATAAAACAGAAGGCTGACCCTACCCTGAGTAAGAGAGAAATCCTCCTGCCTGAGTCCATTTCAACCAGGACATCAGCTTTTTTCCTGCCTTTGGACTTGAACAGAAACATTAGCTCTTCTTGACTCTCAAGGCTGCTGGCCTTTGACAGAAAGTCCACCATCTACTGTCCTGATTCTCAGGCCTTCAGATGTGGACTGGAACTAGACCATCAGCTCTCCTGGGCTTCTAGTGGACCCGCCATGCAGATCTTGAGACTTGATTGCCTCCATAATCACATGAGCCAATTCTTTATAATAGTAATTATCATAATGTACATAAAAATACACACACACACATAATTGGTTCTTTTTCTCTGGAGAACCCTGACTACTACAGCTGGTCACAGATGTTGCTCCCAGCAAGGGCATTTGTGAAGGCCAAGCTCAGGATCCAAAAGCAGAAGCTCATGAGAAAGGGTTCAGGAGTCATCGGCACTGGCGTATGATCTGGTAGATGCTGCGGCATGAACACAAATGGATCAGGTTCAGCTCCATCAGATTGCTCCTAATGTTTCAGTCAACCACAGCAGGACTCTCACCAGTGGTTGAAGTCACAGGGACTTTAGGAAAAGGGGTAATTGCACATTACAGATAGCCTCAAACTCTGATAATCCTCCCATGAAGAGATGGAGTCTTTGTCCCCTCCCCTTGAAACTGGGGCAGACTCTGTGACCAATAGAATTTTTCAGAAGTGATGTTGTGTGAGTTTCTGAGCCCAGGCCTTATAAGACTCACAACTTCCAAATTCTGTCTCTTAGAACATTCTCTGAAGAAGCCAGGGACCATGTAATAAATCCACCTACTCTGAGACCTTCATGCATAAGACCAAGCCGCAATGCTGTGACAAGGCCCTGAAGGGTGAGCCTAGGTTGAGAGAGTGAGAGGGAGAGGAGCCAGGGGACACCAAGGTAATGGACATGCGAGTGAAGAAACCATCTGAAGCCACTGCATTTGGGGGCAGTAGGTTATGTAGCAATAGATAATTGAAACAGGGGTTAACTGGCAAGAGACAGGAATCCAAGCCCAATCCTGCTTTGATAAGGCTGGTGAGGTTCAGGAAGCTCTACAGACCTAACGGGAGATTGGTCTTTTAGGTAAATTATCAGGCTGACCACTAAGGAGGAAAAAGCTAAAAAGATGACTCAAGGTTACCTGGCACTCGCATTTCCTCAGACTCTGGGTATGCAGTTAACACGAGCCGGCCAGAAGGTGGGGCTAAGCCAGTTGCTGGACTTCCTGGCCATGCCGGTGAGGAACTGATAGAGACTGAGCTCAGCTCAAGGTAGAACCAATCAGGATGCCAGCTTGGAGTGGGGAGGAGGAGGGAGGCAGAGAGGGAGAGCACGAGCCAGCGCGAGAGTGTAGAGGCATGGGTCATTGTATAAAGATTAGGGGAACAATGTTAAGATTTGTGAGTTCCAATAAGCTTATTAAAATAAATTAGCTGGGGCGTAGTAGCGGGCACCTGTAATCCCAGCTACTCAGGAGGCTGAGGCAGGAGAATCGCTTGAACCCTGGAGGGGGAGGTTGCAGTGAGCCGAGATCGCGCCATTGTACTCCAGCTTGGGGGACAGAGCAAGACTGTGTCTCAAAA
Source organism: Hylobates moloch (assembly GCF_009828535.3). NCBI lineage: Eukaryota > Metazoa > Chordata > Mammalia > Primates > Hylobatidae > Hylobates > Hylobates moloch. The sequence continues at coordinate 74,241,539 of NW_026652276.1, forward strand.
GCAATCAATCAATCAATCAATCAATCATCTTTATAAGACTTGGAATATTTATATATTACTACTAATTCTTTTAAATCACTAGTGTATTGAAGGCAACAATTATACTTAGTCTTTTCATATCCTTCACAAGGTAGAGTTCATACGTTACAAAGTTTAATGTGATTTTGTTACCAAAATCCAAATTTCTTTTGTCCTCTCTGAGCATCTCCTTGCTTCTGAAAGTCTCAGCAGTGTGTGAGACATGAAACAGAGAACTGCAGGCCACTGAGATCTCAAGGGATCAAGTTATTTATATGAAGAGCAGGAAGGGAGAAAGACTAGTTCAGTTCACAGTATTAAATGGAACTAAGAAAAAATAAAAGTTTTTGTGCAGCCAACCTGGATTATTTTGTTTACTAATCTACTATAGTCGTTTTCATAAAATGTTTAATTACAGCAAGACACAAGTTTAATAACATTTAAAAGTAATACAAAATTAGCCAGTCCGAGATACCAGATCCAATACATGCCAGTTCTGTGAAGAGTTTGGTTTTTGTTTTGTTTCGCTTGTCCTTTTTTTGTTACAAACCAAGTTGAGAATACAGCAAGGAGCTTGCCACATTTAAACCATTAGAACTCCTTAGAAAAAGAAATGAAATCATGCATATCTCACACTTAGGGAATTATTTATTTCCAGCATGAAGACTCTGGAGACTTAGGAGTAATTCTCCTGGATTTTCACGTGAATGTACCTTTCCCACCAAGCACTACTACCTAGTTGTTTCAAGTAAGCAAATGTTACTGTGTTTACGAGACTAGAAGATTCACAAAGTCAGGCTGTATATACATTAACTTTTTAGATGTTCATCACATGACCTAGTAGAGTAAAAGACACTATAAGAACTTAATTAACTTGGTTGAGTCAACTCAATTTCAAGGAAATCCTTTATAAATCACTGATTGTGATGTAACTATACTTTATGATAGCAGCTAAAATATGCTTTTTAAAAATTATCTATTTATTTATTTTGAGACAGAGTCTCCCTTGTCACCCAGGCTGGAGCGCAGTGGCGTGATCTCAGCTCACGGCAACCTCCGCCTCCCAGGTTCAAGCAATTATCTTGCTTCAGCCTCCAGAGTAGCTGGGACCACACATGCACGCTGCCACACCCGGCTAATTTTTTGTGTTTTAGCGGAGATGAGGTTTCACAGTGTCGCCCAGGCTGGTCTTGAATTCCTAAGCTCAGGCAATCTGTCCACCTTGGCCTCCCAACGTGCTAGAATACAGGCGTGAGCCACCGCGCCCAGCCTCTAAAATATGTTTTTAAAGAGTAATTTTTCTCTTATTTTGAGCCACATAACTGCATAAAATGAGACTTAATAATTCTTGCACTGAACAATATTAATGATTTTTCCTGTTAGCTGAGAGTAGTACTTCGATCATTGGGGTTTATAAAACCCCACTAAAAATATATGCTCACCTCTTCCACCCAATCAGATAAACAGGCAATAGTATTTGATCGTACTTTCAAATACAGTTAAGGTCCACAATAATTCAGCTAGTTCTCCTTGGTAGTAATTGTATGAATTCTTAAAATTCTGTGTTTTATAAATACAACAAAAGGAAAAGTTGAGGAAAAACAAAAACACATTCTTTGAAATTAACTATACAGAGTTTACTAAAAACTAACAAATATGTATTAGAGATTAAGTTTCTCTCCTCCTCTGCAATGATTATATCCTTACAGATTCCTAAGGTAGAAAAGTCACTGCAAATAAGAAAGAATTTGATTTTAAAGTTTTAAATGATTTTGTGAAGTTCACGAATTCTGCAGATCAGGAATTCAAAAACCATTCAGCAAGGATGACTTTTCCCTCTTTGCAATGTCTGTGGCCTCAGCTGAAAAGAGTCTTATAACGGGGAGCTGGAATCATCCACAAGCCTGTTCACTCTCACATATGGCATCTCAGCCAGGATGACTAGAAGCCTGGGTCCAGCTGAGGCTGTCATCAGAGAGCCTCTTGACACAGCTAGGGCTTCCTTATATTACAGCAGCCTCAGAATGCTCAAAATTCTTTTTTTTTCTTTTATTGATACGTAATATTTTACATATTTATGGGCTACATATGAATATTTGTTACATGCATAGAATATATAATAACCAAATAGGGTATTTGGGGTATCCATCACCTTGGATATCATTTCTAGGTGTTGGTAACACATTTCAAGTTCTTTCTTCTAGCTATTTTGAAATATACAATATATTGTTGTTAACTGTAGATACCCCAATCTGCTATCAAATATTAGAACTTACATCTTCTGGCCGGGCGCAGTGGCTCACACCTGTAATCCCAGCACTTTGGGAGGCCGAGGCGGGCAGATCACCTGAGGGCAGGAGTTCGAGAACAGCTAGGCCAACATGGTGAAACTACATCTCTACTAAAAATATAAAAAATTAGCTGAGTGTGGTGGCGGGCACCTGTGATCCCAGCTATTTGGGAGGCCAAGGCAGGAGAATTGCTTGAACCCGGGAGGCGGAGGTTACAGTGAGCCGAGATCACACCACTGTACTCCAGCCTGGGCGACAAGAGTGAGATTCCATCTCAAAAAAAAAAAAAAAAAAAAAAAGGACTTATATCTTCTATCTAACTGTATGGTTTGTACCCATTAGCCAACCTCTATTCATTCCCCCTCTCCCGCCCTTACATGTTCCGTATCCCTACTACCTATCATTCTATTTTCTGTCACCATGAGAACAATTTTTTTAGCTCCCATATATGAGTGGGAACATGCAATATTGGTCTTTCTGTGCCTGGTTTATTTCACTTAAAGTAATGACCTTTAGTTCCACCCATGTTGCTGCAAATTAACATGATTTCATTCTTTTTTATGGCTGAATAGTACTTCATGGTATATATACATATATATATATATCTATATATATCACATTTTCTTTATCCATTCATCCATTGACAGACGCTTAGGTCAATCCCACAGCTTAGCTACTGCAATAAACGTGCAAGTGCAGGTAGCCTTTGATACATTGATTTCTTTTACTTTGGGTATGTACTCAGTAATGGGATTGCTAAATCAAATGGTAATTACATTTTTAGCTTTTTTTTCATTTTTTAAAGAAACTCCAGCCTGTCACCCAGGCTGGAGTGCAGTGGTGTCATATAATTCACTGAAACCTCAAATTCCTGGCCTCAAGCAATCATCCTGCCTCAGTCTCCAAAGTAGCTAGGACTACAGGCATGCACCACCACACTCGGCTAATTGTTTTACTTTTATTAGAGATGGGGGTCTCACTAGGTTGCCCAGGCCAATCTTGAACTCCTGGACTCAAGCCAACCCTCCCAAAGGGTTGGAATTACAGGTGTGAGCTACAACACCTGGTCTATTTTAAGATTTAGTTTGCTAGTATTTTGTTGAGGATTTTTGAATCTATGTTCATCAGGGATATTGGTTTGTAGTTTTCTTTTTTTGTTGTGACCTTGTCTCATTTTGGCATCACAGTGATACTGACCTCATAGAATAAGTTAGGGAGAATTCCCTCTCCTTTAATTTTTTGGAATAGTATCGGAGGATTAGTACTGGTTATTTATATGTTTGATAGATTTCAACTCTGAATCCATTTGGTCCTGGGCTTTTCTTTGTTGGGAGACTTTTTATTACTGATTCAAGCTCACTACTCATTATCGGTATGTTCAGGTTTTCTATTTCTTCCTGATTCAGTCTTAGTAGCTTGCATATTTCCAGGAATTTATCAATTTCCTCTAGGTTTTCCAGTTTGTTAGCATATAGATGTTCATAATTGTCTCTGATGATCCTTTGTATCCTTGTGATATCAGTTGTAATGTCTCCTTTTTCATTTCTGATTTTGTTTATTTGGATCTTCTTTCTTTTCTTGGTTAAGCTGGCTACTGGTTCATCAATTTTATCTTTTCGAAGAATCACCTTTTCATTTCATTGATTGTTTGATTAATTTTTTAGTCTCTATTTATTTAGTTTTGCTGTGATCTTTATTATTTCCTTTCTTCTGCTAATTTAGGTTTGGTTTGTTCTTGCTTTTCTAGTTCTTTAAGCTGTATTATTAGGTTATTAACTTGTGATCTTTCTATTTTTTGATGTAGGCGTTTATTGCTATAAACTTTTTTTTTTTTTTTTTTGAGTCAGAGTCTGGTTTTGTGGCCCAAGCTGGAGTGTAATGGTGCAATCTTGGCTCACTGCAACCTCCACCTCCCGGCTTCAAGGGATTCTCCTGCCTCAGCCTCCCGAGTAGCTGGGACTATAGCTGTGTGTCACCATGCCCGGCTAATTTTTGTATTTTTAGTAGAGACGGGGCTTCATCATATTGGCCAGGCCGGTCTCGAATGCCTGACCTTGTGATCTGCCTGCCTCGGCCTCCCAAAGTGCTGGGATTACAGGCATGAGCCACTGTGCCCGGCCTAAACTTCCTTCTTAGTACTGCTTTTACCGCATCCCACAGATTTGTGTATGTAGTGTTTCATACCAAACATTTTCATTTGTTTCAATAATTTTTTTAAATTTCCATCTTAGTGTCTTCATCAACCCAGTGGTCATTCAGGAACATGTTATTTAATTTCCATGTGTTTGTATAATTTCTAGAGTTCTTCATGGTATTATTGAGTCTTAGTTTTTTGTTTTGTTTTGTTTTGTTTTTGAGACGGAGCCTTGCTTTGTCGCCGCAATCTCGGCTCACTGCAAGCTCCACCTCCTGGGTTCACGCCATTCTCCTGCCTCAGTCTCCCGAGTAGCTGGGACTACAGGCACCCACCACCACGCCTGGCTAACTTTTTGTATTTTTTTTAGTAGAGACGGGGTTTCACCATGTTAGCCAGGATGGTCTCGATCTCCTGACCTCGTGATCTGCCCGCCTCGGCCTCCCAAAGTGCTGGGATTACAGGCGTGAGCCACCGCACCTGGCCAAGTTTTGCTTTTCTTCTGTTGTGGTCTGAAAAGACACTTGATATGATTTCAATTTTTAAAAATTTGTTGAGACATATTTTTTGGCCTAACATGTAGTCTATCCTGATGAATATTTCACGTGCTGATGAAAAGAATATATATTCTGTGGTTGTTAAATAGGATGTTCTGTAAATGTCTGTTAGGTCCATTTTGCCTCAAGTCTAGTTTAAATTCAGTATTTCTTTGCTTTCTGTCTAGATGATCTGTTTATTGCTGAGAGTGGGGTATGAATCTGGGTACTCCAGTGTTGGGTATGTATTTATTTAGAATTGTTATATCCTCTGGATTGATCCCTTGATCATTACACAATAAGCTTCTTTGTCTGTTTTTTTAAACCTTCTTGACTTAAAGTCTGTTTTCTCTGGTATAAGTATAGCTACTCCTGCTTGCTTTTGGTTTCCATTTGCACAGAATATCTTTTTCCATCCCTTTACTTTCAGTCTGTATGTGTCTTTACAAGTAAAGTGTGTTTCTTGTAGGCAGCATATAGTTACATCTTTAAAAAAAATCCACTCAGCTGTCTATATCTTTTAAGTGAGGAATTTAATCCATTTATATTTATGGTTATTATTGAGATATGAGGTTTTGTTCCTGTCATATTGTTAATTATTTTCTGGTTGCTTTATATATTCTCTGTTACTTTCTTTTTCTCTTATTGCCATCATGACTTAGTGGTTTTATGTAGTGGTACCATTTGAGTCCATTATCTTCCTCATATGTGTTTGCTTTACCAGTGAGTTTTATACTTTCATGATTTTTCATGATGGTAAATATCAGTCTTTCACTCACAGGTTTAGCACTGTCCTTGAGCATTTCTTTTAGGGCCAGTCTGGTGGCAATGAATTTCCTCAGCTTTTGCTTGTCTGAGAAAGACTGTATTTCTCCTTCATTTATGAAGGACAAATTTGCCGGATATAGTATCTTTGGCTGGCAGTTTCTTTCAGTACTTTGAATATATTATCCTATTCTCTCCTGGCCTGTACAGTTTCTGCTGAGAAATCCACTGTTAAGTCTGATGGGGCTTCCTTTATGGGTGACTAGATGCTTTTTGCTTTTTTCTCCTGCCATTTTTTAAAATGTTCTCTTTGTGACTGACTTTAAACAGTTTGACTATAATGTGCTGTGGAAATTACTTTTTGCATTGTATCTGTTTAGGGATCTCAGAGCCTTCTGTTTCTCGATGTCTAAATCTTTTGCTAGGCTTAGGAACTTTTCATTTAATTAAGTAGGTTTTCTAGCCTTTCATTGTCTCTTCAAATTCTGGAACCCTGATGATTAGAATATTTGATTGCTTTATTTTGTCCGATATGTCATGAGGCTTTGCTTATTTATTTATTTATTTTTTTGTCTAACTGGGTCATTTAGAAAGACTTCTCTTTAAGTTCTGAGATTCTTTCTTCTGCTTGATCTGTCTATTGTCAAAACTTTCAAACATATTTTGTATTTTATTCAATGAATTTTGCAGTTGCAAAATTAGGTTTTTTATTTTTTATTTTTATCTTTTGAGACAAGATCTCGCTCTGTTGCCCTAGCTGGAGAGCAGTGGCATGGTCACAGCGCACTACAGCTTCGACATCCCAGGCTCAAGTGATCCACCCACCTCAGCCTCCCAAGTAGTGCACCTGGGACCACAGGTGTGCACCACCATGCCCAGCTAATTTTTGTATTTTTTGTAGAGATGTGGTTTCACCATGTTGCCCAGGCTGGTCTCAAACTCCTGGGCTCAACAGATCTGCCCACCTCAGCCTCCAAAAGTACCGGGATTATAGGCATGAGCTACCATGAGTGGCCCAGAATTTCTGTTTGGTTCTTTTCTTATGATCTCTTTGGTTAATTTCTCATTTATATCCTGAATTCTTTTTCTGATTTCTTTGTATTGCTTTTCAGAATTCTCTTGTATATCACTGACCTTCTTTAGAATCAATCATTTGAATTCTTTTTCTGGGATTCATTCATTTCTTTTTGATTGGGATCTATTGCTAAAGAATTATTGTGTTCCTTTGGAAGTATCATATTTTCTTGCTTTTTGGTTCCTGTGTCCTTATATTGATATCTGCACATTTGGTGTAACAATTGCTTCTTCCAATTTTTTTGAATTTGCTTTCATGGGGGAGGACTTTTTCCTGAAGATATATCCATGATGTTGGTTGGGTAAGACAGTGTCTTCGATTCTTGGTGTGTGCAGTAGTTTAGTCTCTGTATGATTTCCACAGCTGTAAACAGTATTAGTAGTATCTGTAATTTCCTCCATGGCTTAGGGTGCAGTTATTACTGGAGGCTGTGGTAAAGTTTTGCTGGGGCCTAGGACAGCAGGTAGGCCAGTCTTTGAGCCCCAGGGGTGGCAGTGGTGGGTTGAATGCACCTGTTCCTGGATCCCAGAGCTACATACACTGGCACTGATATTAGTGGGCCAAGGCAGCCCAATTTTTGGCCTCCAAGTGGCTTACTTGGATGCTGGTAGTGGTAGCAGTGGACCAGGCAGGTGGGGGTGGTTCTTTAGCCCTTTGGCAGCCAGCATAGTGTGACAATGACAGTAGCAGTGGTATGATGACCACTGGGTCCCAGGCTGTGTGTGATAGTGTTGTCAGTTGCTGAGGTGGGTTGGGCAGACCAGTCTTTGGGCCCACAGGTAGCACATGCAGGTAGGTGCCAGCTATGGTGTTAGTGGCTCAGTGAGTAGGTCCAAACTCGGGGTTTAGTGAGGAGTGTTCTTGTTCCAGTCATGTGGACTGGTGTGGACAATACCGTGGCCCCTGGACTGTGTGCTGTGGCACAGTGGGTTGGGGGGTCTAAGCTCAGCCAGATGGGCTTGTCCTCAGGCTCTCTGATGGTGTGTGCAGGCACCAGCCATGGTAGGCTGGGGCAGAGCAATGCCCAGGCCACTGGCGGAATGCTCTGGTATGGACCACAAGTGACTGCACTGCTGCCCTGCCACTGGGGAGGGTGGTGCTGCCTTCAGTGGCGAGTAGCATAGGCCAGCATGTGGAGAATGCACACACCATTCATGCCAGCAGTGCCTGCACCTCAACACTTGCTGCAGAAGCCAGCGCCTCACTCACACCTCAGTTGTGGGTGTTGTAGCTTGCAGTTGCTTATGCATAGGCCTTGGGGGCAGTAGCCCATGCTTCACTTGCTCCTCAGATCTAGCGCTGCTGGGCCCCAGGATAGTACACAGCCCACTGGAGGTAGGGCTCTAAAATGACACCTTGCTGGAGCTGCTTATGTCTCAGGGAGTGTGTGGGACCCAATGCAAGGACCCCACCCTGACCCAGGAGCCAGGAGCAATGCCATCATACAATCTCCTGGCAGCTCCCTATGTTAGTTTCAGGGCTCACAAGAGTCTAGGGGATTTCCCATGGCTAGGATTACAAAAGTCCAAAGCAGAAATGTAGACCACTGAGAATCTCTCATTTACCCTTTCTCCACACTGAGGAGTCTCTCTCAGCTTCTAGCCAATTCCAGTGCAGCAGATTGCTTCACTTTCTTCTCCTGTCTTGCTTTAGGTAGTTCCTGTCACTTTTCTGTTGAATTCTAGTGTTCCCTCTTTGATGATCTATTCCAAGTGTAATAATCTCACAGTTTTGGTTCTTCTTAGTAGAAGAGGTGAGTACAAAATGTCTCTAGTCAGCCATCTTTGAGCCCCTCCAGAAAGAGCACTCTATTCAGAATTTATACATGGCCCCTCAGGGCTCCAAGAGTGTGTGTTCATTGAACAAGGTGAAAGCTGCATGTCTTTTATGATATAGCCTCAGAAGTTTCACAGTCCCACTTCTGTCATACTTTTTGATTCGAGCAGTCACAAGCCCACCAAGATTCAATAGGTGATGACATACTTGTGACCTTTTGATAAGAAGAATGTCAACAAATCTGTGACCTGTTTGAAAATTACTACGATCATGTTTTTCCTCCCCTTACTTAAACATTTAAAGATCTCATCTACCACCTACATTAGTCAGGATACTCCAGAGAAACAAAGCCAATAGCATGTATATATGTGTATACATATATATATGTAGAGAGAGAAAGGGATTTATTATAAGGAATTGGGTCATGTGGTTATGGAGACTGGCAAGTCCAATATCTGCAAAGTGGTTGGCAGGTTGGAGATCCAGGAGAACCTGTGTCCAGTTCGAATCCAAAGGCCAGTAGGCTGCTGTAGAACCAGGAAGAGCTGATGTAGATGAAGTCTGATCTACTTCCTGTAGAACGAGGAAGAGCTGGTTGTAGATGAAGTCCAAAGGAAAATCCCCTTTTGCTCAGGGAGGCCATTTTTTGGTTCCACTCAGGACTTCAACTCACTGGATAAAGCCCACCCACAACCTGTTATAATCAAAGTCCACCAATTTAAATGTTAAGTTCATCCGAAAACCCTCACAGAAATACTCAGAAGAATGTTTGACCAAATATCTGGGTACCACATGGTCCAGCCCAGTTGACACATAAAATTTACTATCCCACCACCTCTATATCACATTCCTAGTTTTAAAAATACCTTAAAACTCATTTTATTTTATTGCCATGTATCAATAATTTGCATATATTAAGTGACTTTTTTTGTTTTATTCCTACCTTTCTGGTTTCATTAGAGGTTGGAGTCATGCTCCCTAAATTTCTACTTGGAGTGACTAGAGAGTCACATATACTTGATCTTATAATTCTCAGTTCCAAAAGAGTTCACAGAAATAAATATACTAGAATTATGTAATACACAAGTTTAAGCTCTGAAGGAATAACCTCTGCGGTCTCCAAGATTAAACCATCAGAGAGCAGCTGACATGATATCTCCACTTAGGGTCCTAATGCAGACCCTTGTTCACATTTGTTATCCTGCTTCCGCCTCTTCAACCCCCATTATCCTCATCTCTAGTCCCTTTTGTTTTCTGCAGGACTATTTCCTGCTTCACATTAACTAATGCTTATTGTAGAGAGCTCTCAGTCAGTCAATAACTGTACAAAGTTCAAGTCATAAAATTCAGGCATTCTGCTTCAACTACACAAAGTTCATTTTCTGTGTTTAAGTTGCTCTTTCTACTTCTGCTTCTAGTAATTATTACAGAAAACATCCAATGCAAGAATTGCAGGAGAGTAGACTCTCTCATGTAGCTGTCTTTAAAGGGTGTACAGAGCCCCAGATGAAGGCTTCTGTTAGGCTTTCTTGCAGTTACAGCAATGTCATGAACATACGGTCTTAGGTAGGTACTGATCTAAGTGGTACCTGGAAAACTCTCCTATTAAGCAAAAACTTACTTCCTCTCTCATGAAAGACCTTACTTCAGAGGGCTATTTTTCCCTAGAGCTGAGATAGAGTTGTTTGTCCTCTAACATCTTTGGAATGCCCTGGGCTAGATATTAAAGTGCAGATCCCTGGACCCCACCTAGACCAACTGAATTGCATTCTCTAGCTGGAGGGATGCTTCAAGAATTTGCTTTTCTTTTTATTGTGGTAAAGTATACATAACAAAAAATTCACCATTTTAATTTTTTTTTCTTGAGATAGAGTCTTGCTCTGTCAGCCAGGCTAAAGTGGCAGTGGTGCAATCTCATCTCACTGCTATCTCTATCCACTAGGCTCAAGGGATCCTCCCACCTCAGCCTCCCTAGTAGCTGGAACTACAGGTGGGTACCACCACGCTCAGATAATTGTTCATTTTTTCTGTAGAGATGAGGTCTCACTATATTGTCCCAGCTGGTCTCAAACTCCTAAGCTCAAGTGATCCTCCCACCTCGGCCTCCCAAAGTTTTGGGATTACAGGCATGAGCCACCAGGCCACTCATATACTATTTGTTCTTTTGTGTCTGGCTTATTTCACTTAACATAATGTTTTCAAGGCTCATCCAAACTGTAGCATGTGTCAAATTTTTCTTCCTCTGTAAGGCTGAATAATATTCCATTATATGTATATACCACGTTGTGTTTATCCATTCATCCATCAATGGGCATTCAGGTTATCTCCATATGTTGGCTATTGTGAATAATGCTGCTGCGAAAATGGGTGTACAAATATCTGTTAGCATCCTTTTCATTTATTTTGGGTATAAACCTAGAAGGCATTGTACATTTTTAACAAGCTTCTCTAGTAAGCTTCTTGCCCTAAATTTCGATAGCCACTAGTTTAGAGGCTTTGCTAGTTGTTTTGTCAAATCCTGTATAGATATTTGTTTAAATTTATTTTAGTTTAAAGGACAATAAAACGAATGGGGTTTTGCACCATTTTTTTTTCTTTGGCTAGTCCTTTTTCCACATCCATGTTAAGGATCTAAAATCTTGGGTCGTGCCCACTACAAAATCTCCTTTGATGAATCTTTTCCTTTTCCAGGTTATTCTCAGCACCAGGGTCAGAGTACCCTCCCTAAAACACCTCTCTCATTTCACAAATCTACCCCACCTTCTTTAAAATCCATTCAGCAGTTTTCACAGCCTAAACAGTAAAACCAAAACGCTTTAGCATGACTTTCAGAGCTATTCACCATGAGGCTCCATTCATCTTCTCAGTCTCATCTTCCTAGAAATGCTACATTCTTGCCTAGAGTTCTCAAAGTATGGTCTGTTAGAAATGCAGACCCGGTCAAGCACAGTGGCTCATGCCTCTAATCTCAGCACTTTGGGAGCTTGAGGTGGGAGGATCACGAGGTCAGGAGTTTGAGACCAGCCTGGCCAACACAGTGAAACCCTGTCTCTACTAAAAATACAAAAAATTAGTTGGGTGTGGTGGTGGATGCAGCTACTCAGGAGGCTGAGGCAGGAGAATCGCTTGAACCGGGGAAGCAGAGGTTGCAGTAAGCCAAGATCGCACCATTGCACTCCAGCCTGGGCCACAGAGCCAGGCTCCATCTCAAAAAAAAAAAAAAAAAAAAAAGCAGACCTATTTAATTAGGAACCTTGAGGGTGGGGGCAGCGAGGAGGACCAACCAGTTGTTTTTAATAAGCCTTCAGGTGATTCTGGTAGCCAAACTACTTGTAATAGTCGTCCCCAAACACTTACTGCCAGCTGAATTTCTTCTCATATTATCTCCGCCTGCCAGGGATTACTCTCCCTTTCTGCCCATTGAGATCCTGTGTGGCCTCCAAGCCCCAAGTCGTTTGCTACCTTATTCATACAGCCACTACAGAATTTCCTGTTATAAATCCCTTTCCCAGCTTTGGACACAGATGCGTCCCCCTACCCTTTTTTTTTGAGACAAGGTCTCACTCTATCAGCCAGGCTGGGGTGCAGGGACACACTCACTGCAGCCTCAACTTCCTGGGCTTTAGCAATCCTCTCACCTCAGCCTCCCAAGTAGCTGGGACTACAGGCATGTGCCACCACACCCAGCTATTTTTTTTATTTTTGTAGAGACAGGCTCTTACTATGTTAGTCTCAAACTCCTGAGTTCAAGCGATTCTCCCACCTTAGCCTTCCAAAGTGCTGGGATTATAGACATAAGCTACTGTGCTCAGCTGGATGTGTCCTTTTCTATGAGCCATTTGGCCATTTATCCTGCACTAACTCCTCTGTGTCTTGCACATAACTGGTAACGACTAAATTTTATTGATCTGAGTAGATTTGATCTACCTCTACTGGATTTAAAAGGCAGCTGAGGAACTCAAACTATAGCCCTGGTCCCTTCAGACCTGCTGAAGCTCCATATTTTTAATATACTCCTAAGTTACCGATAAGGATAACAAGACACTTCCGACAGAAATGCAACCGTGATTTACCAGTCCTGAACCAAAGGTGCATAGTGTGAAACGGTGTGAAAGTCAATTAGGTAGCACCCAGATGAATGTTAATTTCAGGAAACGAGTGAGGCTCAGCTGTAGCAACAGATGAGGAGTAGGGTGGAGAAGACAGATCCTGCCTGCATCCACCAGAGGGAAAAGGAGCAAACTAAAACACAGGTGTGAGCCTTTTGTTCTTTGGCGCATTCCCTGTGGGTTTATGAAGATGTCTGGGAGCACTTCCCTTTCCTTTCAAGCTTTATGACACACATAATCTAAAACGATGGGGCAGCTTCCTTGCGATGACTCAAAAAGGAATAAGTAGTAAATTTCGTGTAGGAGGGTCGGCTAGGTTCAGTTAGACTTGCTACAAAGCCTGTGAGAAGAAACAGTGGGAAAGCGAGATTTCATTTTTCCCCCAGATGCTGAAGAGTCTCCGTATCCCATAGGGAATGCTGTAATGTAATGGGAATATCTATCTTTATGTTCAAGTGTTGCCTAATTCACTAGCAAACAGGGAGGGAAATGCTTTTCTACACATAACTCGATAAGAGGATTCATTAGAAATACTGTTTTAGAATTAATGAAATGCTGAATGATTTTCCATCCTCCTTCTTCCTAATAGTTGGTTAATGAGGATGAAAAGCAATTATTTTTTATAACACATTTTCATGTAATCGGTGGCTAAGTGTACTCAGTAGAGAATAATGAATATACCAGTTTGCAGTGAGTTTCTTTGAATGGAAACGGTAGAATTGGGAAGACTGTGGAAAATTTTACCCTTCAGGCTACAAGCACAAATTTTCCTCCATCAATCATTACATGTAATTTCCAATATGTTCAGTATTGAAAGTGGGTATTATTATTCCTTTAAAAAGGCATAATTCTTTGAGATCTCTGCATTTGGGATGAGTTTATAGTGTTGCTGCAAATTTGAAGGCTGAAAACAGTGATAGGAAAAACATGTTTGTTTTTTAAAGTTGGCTATTTTTAGCTATGTAATGCTAAATGAAAAGGCAATCATATTTAAAATTATGCTACAATGTTTTTCTCTGATGTATGAAAGAAAGCTGTTCACTAAATGAAATTCCCAACCAGTCAGTGCAGGTGGGGGGCAGGGAACTTTTTAGTCTAAGAAAATGTTTCAAATCTTCTGGCCAAGATGCTCATGAGGAGGACAATCTCCCAGTGTTTACAGACTGTGATCACAACCGCCAATGATCATTTGGAACCTTCTAGGAAACTACTCTGGTTTATGTCCCTGAAGACTAATTTCTAACTTCTAGAAAAAGGTGTCAAGTGTACACTAGAATATTCAGACCACTTACTAGTTTCTGTTGATCTTTTTAATATAACTATTTTCATAATTACATTTATATCGCTTTAAGGCTCTCCTTTCACCCTCCTCACCCACCTCCAATATTCTCTTGAAGTTCTTTCTGCTATTGATGGAGAGTATTCTGCCTGGGGATCTGTCTGATTCAAAGCCAAGTTTGGAGTTGTACAAAGGAGGGTCCATGGGTGTTTACTGCAGATGTAGGGGTGAAGGGAAAGCTTCTCCTCTGCCTTCTAAAGGTTTGCTGAAAATGAACTCAAAATAGGCAGATTAATGGGAGAAAAACCTGGACTGAGTAGTTTGGGTTTCCTTTACTGAAAACAGCTTCCTGTCATGTATCAAAGAAAAAAAAGTGGCCGGGCGCGGTGGCTCACGCTTGTAATCCCAGCACTTTGGGAGGCCGAGGCGGGCGGATCACGAGGTCAGGAGATCGAGACCAGGGTGAAACCCCGTCTCTACTAAAAATACAAAAAATTAGCCGGGCGTGGTGGCGGGCGCCTGTAGTCCCAGCTACTCGGAGAGGCTGAGGCAGGAGAATGGCGTGAACCCGGGAGGCGGAGCTTGCAGTGAGCCGAGATTGCGCCACTGCACTCCAGCCTGGGCGACAGAGCGAGACTCCGTCTCAAAAAAAAAAAAAAAAAAAAAAGTGTAGCATAATTTTAAATACAAATTTGTGGATGTACATGGACAAAGAAGCCTTGCAAATATGAGACTCAGAGAAGGGCCAGATTATTGAGGCTTAAGTACCCTCCTCATATTGTCACCACCTTTGCAATATTGTGACAGAGAAATCTGACATAGCTGACTCCATCTTGCTTCTAACCTCCAAGCTGTTCTTATTCATTCCTGGGCGTAGTAGATCAAGCTAACTTGAGGAGGGATTTAGTTTTTAGTTTAACCTTAAAGCAAGGATGATAATAGCTCTTCCCAAAACTGCCCCCTCCTTGTTTGGAGACCAAAACCACCTTTATAAAACCAATGAAAGGCTACAAGACTAGGATTATGGGAATGGCCTGAACTCTGCTAAAATATGGGTATAGTTAAAGGATAACCAGCCATTGTTGCCAGAGGTCACAAGATTTGTAACCTCCCCAACTGTTCCTGTAGATAGCATCACTATTTTAAAACCTAAAATTGGTGTTTGAGGTATTTTTCAGACACTGCATTCAGATGGACCAGCTTTCGCCACCCACACTAGTAACCCATACCAGGAAACTGGCTTATTTGGTCTTCTTATCCCACCCAGGAATTGACTCAGTGCAAGAAGACAGCTTCAGCCTCCTGTGATTCCATCCTCAACCCAATCAATCATCATTTCCTACCCCCTAGACCCCTATCCACCAAACTATCCTTGAAAAACCCTAGCCTCTGAATTTTCAGGGAAGCCGATTTGGGTAATAAACTTCCATCTTCCACATGGCTGACCCTGCATTAAACTCTTTCTCTGCAGCAATATTGCTTCTTCAGTAAATTGACTCTGTCTGTGCAGCAGGCAAAAAGGACCCATTGGGTAATTACAATAGAAGAGAGAAAAGAGGGAAATGTGGCAATTTTAAAAGGTAGTAAATAACTTTTGGAAAGAATGAATGGACTCAAGAGGCAGATGTTTTCTTGTAAATGATTCTCCTAATAAACTGAATGAGACTGGCAAGTTATGGGAAGGTGGGGGGCAGAACTGCACTGTGAACAAAGGGTGTCTTATTATGTAGATAAAGTCTCGCAGGTAATCTTTCAAAACTTCTCTCAGAAAAATAAATGAAAAGTCTGCCAGGGTGTGCGGACAACTGCTATTAATAGTTTCTTCTCTGGTGGCAAATTTTTCCTGGTTATTTGACAAGATTACTAGGGAGAGGGTCTTAAGACAATTGCATTTCTTTTGGAAAGAAATTTCCTTAGATTAAAAAAATTCCAGAGAGAGCCTCTCCCTGTGCTTGGGGTGGGGAGGAAACGAGAAGATTAGAAAGTTTTTTGGTTCTAAGGCAGCTTCTAAGGCCTTCCAATTTCTTTTCATTCAAAGTAGTCAGCATGCCAAAGCTTCAAACTTTGAGGTATGCTCTCTCTACCACAACATAGGTGATAACAGAACAGCACTGGCACTGGTTTCTTTTCCTTCTGGAAGGGAAAATGGATGACTCCAAGAACACTGGAATTGCTAGATTGTCCTTTGAAGATACCTGACCTTCTTACAAGGTCTCAATTTGTATTCATTCTTTCTATGCAGTTTTGCAAAAGAGAACATAAATTTGTTAACTTTGTGAATTAATTCCAATAATGTTAACTTGAGTTGTTTTCTTTTTCCTATTTAAGAAATAATTTGAATTTCTTTCTCCCTCCAAATCTTTTTTTACGCATCATTCTTATCTGCTTTTCCCTTGAGACATGGCCATCTCTGATGACAAATAGTCCTAACAAATCCTGGGTTGGTCATCAAATAGGAGGATTCGGAGAGACTCTTACCCGGCCAGGTGTCAACTTGCTGCATTCCAGCAGCCTGAGAATCATAATTCCAGTTTGTGAAGTTAAAACTTGACAGTGACATTGTGAAATCTTGTTTTACCAATGACTGTATTGGTGATTCATTTGGTTCCTTGCATTCATGTGCTCTGCTTTGCAAATGCAATGTACTTTTCATAACAATATGCTTACTTCTTTCTTTAATATTAATAAGAAGGCACCTGGTCCCTTTCCCTGTCTCTACCTTTCAATTACCATAACAATCATTCTAACTTAGACCACATTTTCTTTTTTGAGATGGAGTCTTGCTTTGTTGCCCAGGCTGGAGTACAGTGGCACAATCTCCGCTCATGGCAACCTCCATCTCCCGGGTTCAAGCCTGCCTCTGCCTCCCAAGTAGCTGGGACTACAGGTGTACGCCACCACACCCAGCTAATAATTGTATTTTTAGTAGAGACAGGGTTTCACTATGTTGGCCAGTCTGGTCTTGAACTCCTGACCTCACGTGATCCACCCACCTTGGTCTCACAAAGTGCTGGGATTATAAGCATAAGCCACTGTGCCTAGTCTTCAGACCATTTTTGTTTTTCCCTGTGTACTGCCCCCACCAGCATGTCTCATATATTCCCTCTTACATAAGTTCATCAAATTAATCTCCCTAAATTGAAGCTCTGTCGTATTTTCCTTGCTTAGAAACCTTCAGCTACTCTCTCTTGCCTGATGTATTTACACTGGTATCTGCGTAATTGAGCTTTAACCAATTTTTCCAATATTATCCCCAGCACACTCCCCCAAAACTTTCACTACCTTCAGCCAAAGGAAACACACTAGAGCTTTCCACATCCTCATTTTTGCTCATACTGCCTAAAACAGGGGTCAGCAAACTATGTCCAGCGGGATTTGATCTGCAGACTGTTTTTGTACAACCCATAGGCTATGAATGGTTTTTACCTGTTTAAAAGATGAAGAAAGTGGAAGAGGTAGAAGAGGAGCAAAATAAGAATATGCAACAGAGACTGAATGTGAGCCATAGACCTTAAAATATTTATTATTTGGCTCTATACAGAAAAAGTTTGCCAATACCTGGCCTAGAAAACACCCTTCCCTCTCCTAGTGCTGCCATTAAAATTGCATTTACTATTGTAGGCCTATGCTAAATACAGCCTCACACCATCCTCCTTCTACTCAGCTGCCTAAATGTCTCCTTTCTTCAAACCCCTTGGGGCCTTTTTGGGCTGTTTTAGACCTCTTACCTTTCTCTGTTGTGCTATAATTGTATGTGTAAGTTTTTATTAAGTGAAAGCTCTCTGAGGATAAAGACTGTTTCTCATATTAAAAAAAATCTTCCAGTATTCCAGCATCTAGTCAAGTGAGTTACAGACCAAATAAACTTGGTAAATATTTGTAATTGAATTCAGTTAGGGTCAAATACAAGCCATTTCCTGGGTTCCTAAAAATGAGTATGAGTTTTCTTTCTCCCTGGGCCTCAGTTTGTGTTACTCCGAAGATCACCATTCTCTGAACCAAGGAGACCCAGGATACAACATAAGGGTGAGCCTGGAATTGAATGAAACCACAGGTGCTGCTTGAGATCTGGCCAAATGAAGAACAAATGCAAGCTGTCAATATAAATTATAGCAACTCCTAGAAATGTCACTACTTACTCCAAAATGCTGTTGTGTTTCTGAGTTTACTACTGTAGAGGCAGAAAGGTGTGATACCCTCCTCACCCATCATAAGGGTCAAGGCCAACACTCCTGTAAGAAAAGACAGGTTAACAAGAGAAAAGCATAACAAACGTATTTAATTAATGTTTTACATGACATGGGAACCTTCCGAAATGAAGACCCAAAGACCCAGGGAAAACTGTCTGTTTTTACACATAGGTTTGATGAAGGATGGACAGCCTTGTAGAAATGTGGTTGGAGAGAAGGGTGTGATCTAATGGTAAGAGACTGAGAGGGGAAACCCAGCAAGTCCTGTCCAGATTCATCTTGGCATCTCTGGGCAGCATGCCTTCCTCCTGGGTATGGGGCAGAAGCCCTCTGGAATGAGGGTCTTCAAGAGAGAAAGGAGGGGCTGGGTGCTGTAGTTCATGCCTGTAATCCCAGCACTTTGGGAGGCCCAGACGGGTGGATCACTTGAGGTCAGGAGTTTAAGACCAGCCAGGAACACATAGGAAAACCCTGTCTCTACTAAAAATACCAAAACTAGCCAGGCGTGGTGGTGTGTGCCTGTAATTGAAGCTACTCAGGATGCTGAGGCAGGAGAATTGCTTGAGCCCAGAAGGTGGAGGTTGCAGTGAGCTAAGATAGTGCCACTGCACTCCAGCCTGAGTGACAGAGAAAGACTCTGTCTCAAAAATAAATAAATAAATAAATAAATAAATAAATAAATAAATAAATAAATAAAATAATGAAAAAAGAGAGAGAGAAAGGAGAAGGGAGAGAGTGACCTTTCTAAGCTTTATGGCTTGCTTTGGGGGAGGAGAATTCTAGTTTCTATATCCTACAATGGGGAAGAGGAATCTGGTTCCTATGTCTCGCTTCCAGGAAGAAAGAGGGGTGGAAAACAGGAGGATAACAGAAGGTCAAAGATACCTTGTTTCTGAGGTCCTTCCAGTACCCTTCAGTTAAAAGTACTCAGCATGCCAAGGTGCCACAATTTGGGGGTATCATGCTGTGAGCCCTGACGCTGTTTAATAACAAGGTGATGGATGATTTGCTACACTTGATGTAAGTGATTGATTTAGGTAACTCCTTGAGTTTTATGTTGGAATTTGGAAGTTTAAGTCATGGATTTATAAGGATCAAAAGTTTACCAAACCAGGTACTCCATGAAGTACACGCTATTAGACAGTAAACTATAACAAACATTTGGTAGGAGTTATGGCATAATTTGATAATATACAAAGCCAGAATATACAAATGGGAATCTGAGGTTACGTGACTGACAAGTTGTTAAAGAGATATGAATGGGCCTGACCTTCCAATCCAGCATAAGTTTGGTCATTCATTGGATTCGGTGCATGTCAGTCATTTCTACTCAACAAATAAGTATAGGAAGCATCCTTCAGATAGAAAACAAACATAGTGAGTGGTCCAAAGAGGGACATGGACTTTGAAATAAGAAAAAAGAAGCTGACATGTTTCAGACAGATTTCAGGGAAGGCAACATGGTAATCAACATGAAGATCTAATCTCATGTCAGTTATAAATCCATCAAGGACACTACATACATACAACCAAGATGTGAGATCCAAAGATAATATGTTAGGAAAACATGTCATTTTGGCAGAAGGGGAGCTTATATTATAGTTGAGGAGGAAGAAAATTGTTGAAGCCAGAAATATAGTGCACAATTTCAGGTCTAAGGAGTGAAACAAGGCCGTCATCGGACAGTTAGAAGGTTGGCAAGATCTTGATAGTTAGAGGGTGAGGCAGGACAAGATAAGTGGATATGGATGAGGGCTATGCTGGTATGAGGGTGTCAAACATATGGTGTCACCTCCACGGGAAAGAATTTGCAGACAAAAATCATTACTGCTATGGTTTTAATGTCCCCACTAAAACTCAAGTTGAAATTTAATTGGCATTGTAACAGTATTGAGAGGTGAGACCTTTGAGAGGTGATTAGGTCATGAGAGTTCTGCCCTCGTGAAAGGATTAATACTATTATTGCAGGAGTGGGTTACATATCATAGAAATGGGCTCCTGATAAAAGGATAAGTGTAGCCCCCGCTCACACTCCCTGTCTTCCATGTGCTCGCTTGCCCTTCCACCATGTTATGAGGCAGCAAGAAAGCCCTCACTGGATGGAGACCATTCATCTTGGACTTCCTATCTTCCAGAACTGGGAGTCTAATAAACTACTTTTCTTTATAAATTACCCGGTCTATGGTATTCAATTATAGTAGCAGACTGTTTTCAGACTAATACAATTACAAAATGGGGATCTGCTAGTGAAATTGCATCCAGACACTAGACTAGGCCTCTAGAACTTTAGACACAAATAATATTTTCCTAGGTAACCACAATATCATTGTCATGCCTAAAAAGATGAACAATTATTACTTAATATTATCTAATACCCAGTCTATAGTCTAACTTTCTCCATTGTCTTTAATAAAAAGCAAATTCTTCACATATTTCTTATGGTGACATATTTCAGAGACTGTAATGGAGCCTAATGTTTATTGATTTTATGTTCCATCTCTGAGGGCTGCAAATAAATATTTTCAGAATCCCATGGTGACAGAAGCAGTAACATGATGTCATATCTGAGACTCTGGCAAGGGCAGTAGCTGGACTGAAGTAATGTTTAATGGAAATGCAAGGGAGAAACAGGGCCAAGACTACACCAGGATGAGTAGTCAACTATCTACAGAGGGCTGCCTTCAGGGTAAAAAAGATCCTCCTCTTCTAAACTTCCTCCTACAACTCCTCCACCTATCCTATCTGTTAAACCCTCCTTATTACCCGGCTTGAGCAAGGACAGTCACTTTGAGCAGCAGAAGGTTCAAATTTGGCTACTCTGGCTGGCACTTGGCAACGTGGTTTCTTTTCTTACCCTGTGATCTGCCCTCCTGCCTTCCTGTTCTAAGGACAAGTTCATGTTCTAAGCATGATCCATTTGCTTCTGGGCTCACCCTTTACTCCTCTACTCTGACATTCTGACTCCTTCTCATTTTTCCTCACACGGTTCCACTTCCTCTGGCTTAATTCCAGATACATCTAATTTTGAGATCTCCACCTCTTTCTTCATTGTGTATACCTCCTGCTCCTTAATAAGTGTCCCTGTGGTTCCCACACTCCCACAGTTGAAAGACCTTAGTCTATGCTTCCAACTACCTCAATGCCTCTTGAGGTCCTTGTCATAGCCAGTCATGCACAGTGGGTCTTGCTCCACTGAGATTCTTTAGAGATTTGCATGCTCCCAAGATAAATCTCTGGGTATTGCTCCATCCCCTCTACAACTATGACCTTCATCACTCCATGTGTGTTATGACATTTATGAGCATTGCTCAGCCAATGGAATTATCAAGGACTATAAACAAGGCTCTATCCACAAAGATAAAATAGGAATCAAACCACCAAAAGGCACCAAAAAGGCATACAGAGGACATAAGTGGACTTGACTTTGGGGTACATTTTTTTGTTTCTAGAATAAAGAAGTATGTTTGGTTTGAACAATATAAAAACTCCACAAAGTCAGAGAGACCCAGAATTACAGGCTCACTACCTTCATACCATTTCAGTTGTGGGAGGGTCCCTATCAGCTCTCCAGGGCCCACTTCACCACTAGAGGAGAAAATTCTTATTGGGCCACATTTACACACTTCTGTGTTCTGTTTCTTACTATGTCATTGGGCTTACTTGAGGTTTCAATGCAATAGGCTTGATCAGAGCCTATCACATAGCTTCTATGATCACATCTATTTGACAGACAAGGCAAAAATAATTTAAGAAATTTGCATGAAGGACATAGCAACTATACAGCTAGAGAGGTCATTAGAACACGGATAGCCTAATTTCACAGTCCATCCTCATGACATTCCTTAAAATGGCTCTTCTGTTACTGAATGGTATAGCACATTCGCTTATTGGTACCTATTAATCAGAAATAGAGATTTGATTAGCTGCCTTGAAAAATGAAAGAACAAGTACATTTTGGTAGAAAGAATCTATAAGAGGAGGGTTGCCATGGAATGCCTTCAGTTATGGGGGAGAAAGGGATCTGTATGCCAAATTAAAGTATGTAAAGGAAGATACTGAGTAGCAACTTCACAAATTTGCCTAGAGCCACATCCAGGATGGAAAAGGAAGGGCAGCCAAGATAATGGGTGGGAAAGGATTCATCTAACAGATAAGCACACAACTTATAACTCACTTTCAAGCTGAGATTCACTAGAGACCTATAACATATAACTTTATTGGCAGTTCTAATAACCCTTCTATGGTAGCCAGACTCCAAGAAAACCAAAGATCCCCACCTCCTGGTACTCATGCCCCTTGTGTAGACTGTCCACTCCCACATTGAACAGGGCTTACTTGCATAACCAAAAGAATGTTGCAAAATGACAGAGCATGACTTCCGAGACTGGGTCATAAAACACATTATGGCTTCTAACTCGCTCTTGTGGATCACTTGCTCTAGAGGAAGCTTGCTACATGTGGTGAGGATGCTCGTGAATGAAGTTTCCTGCCAATTACCAGAAGACACTGAGGCCTCCTGCCTACAGCCACATGAGTGTGCCACCTTGAAGCTGATCCTAGAGCCCCAGTCAAGCCTTTAGATGACCACAGCCCAACACCTTGACTACAGTGTCATGAGGTACCTTGATCTAGAACCACCCAGCTAAGCCACTCCTGAATTCCTGACCCACACAAACTATGAGACAGTAAATGTTTGTGTTTTAAGCTGCTAAATATGGGGTATTTTTGTTATGTAGCAATAAAAACTAACTTCTTTGTTTTTGCGTTTATTCATTTGATCCAACCAATGAATATGGAGCTCTTTTGGCTCAGTTGCAAAGCAAGGTACACAGTACTAATATGCATGGATAGAAAGAAACAGCTGTATCCCAGACTTACGGGCACATGCAGGCAACTCACTGCATTAGTTGAGGTAGGGCCCCTATTTCCAAAGAAGCTACATTTAAGACACCACTACCAGATAAATGAGGAATACCCTATTTTAAAAATATTTTAGGAACAGAGATTGTACTAATTATCAGGGAATTGTTTTCATACCTCATTCCTTCATTTAGGAAGCTTATTTTACCCCTTAGGCAAAATTCTTGCTATTATTTGAGTCCCTTTATTCCTATCACTTCTTTGGTGAAGACAGGAAACATACTGTATAAGAAATCCATCACTGACTTCAAATTACCCATCTCAGTGTCTAAGTAGTTAATTTTTAAAGGGCACAGATCCCACTGTGCTAAGTACAATAGAAATAAATAATGTATATCTATGTGTTTCTCACGCACTTGTCCTTACCCATATTGCATGGATGAAAGATTTAATCAATCTTATTTTGGACTTAGAGACCAAGCCAGTGATGCACTGTTATTAACTTTTGGAACAAATATACTTCCTTCAGTGCATAATTCTTTTTAATATTCAAACCCACAGGAGAAAACTCCTAAGGCATCAGCCTGAATTTCATAGCATTTGTTTACTCTCATATCCCCTTGGTACATTTCTGATATATGACTTTCCTTCTTCAGTAGCAGGCATTTTAAATTAAACATGATTTTGCATGATACTTTTCTAGACTATATATAGACTTGCATAGGCTTTGTATTCTTGAATAAATTATTATTACACTGATGGCACATCTCTCAAACCACTATATTAGAGAGTCTGGGGGAAAATATATTCTTTTTTAAGTTAGCTGTAAGTTTTCATCGGCGTGGAAAATACTTCATTGTACAAACCACTAACTAAATTTGAATTGCAATTCTTTTCAAACATGTTCTTCCAGACTCAGTTTTTAAAGTATGTTTACTAAAACCTAGGTATGTCAATTGTTTATTAAAAGACCTTTTGATTACAAGTTGTACAAATTAGACTTCCTAAATATGGTACTTTCCAAATGAAATATCTTAGCCTTTTTATCACAGAATCAAAAATGAATCATTTTTCTTTGCAGATTCACTTCAATTACCTCAAAATTATATTTGGCCATTGGATTTATTTCTGAGTGGTCAGGCATTCAAAAAATAATTTTAGAGAATGGGTACCCAGTGAATGTCAGAGAAGAGAAACGTATCTTTGGCACCTAACTTTAGTTCTTGTGGCAGAGAATACAATTGTCCAATATGAATGTGCTTCTAAAAATAACTGTGGGTAAAACTGTGGCTCTGTGGTAAATTAAAATTTCTCCTATAAAGATGATTGAGCTTTATATATATATTTAGCTTTTGGGATGAGACAAAAACCGGAGTCTGTTGGATAAGACTATTAACCAAACTCAGTCCTGTTTTAGTTGAAGGCAAGTTATCGAAGAGATAGTCTGAAGAAATCATGTGAGTTCACATTTATTTTTAATTTTCAATTTCTGTACACAGTAAGGTCTTCTTTTTAAGAGCAAAAAAAGCACATTTCATAAATGAATCAATTCATAGAACAGCTCTGTGAGACAGGTCATGTTGACAGAAAGATGGGTTGAGGAGGGGTGGAGTGTGGAGACTGTCTCTCTGCACTCAAAATTCAGTGTGTGTTAATTTTGGAGAGAAATTATTTATGTTACCACTGCAAATGTTTAACTTATAAAAGCCACACTGTGGAAGCGGGAATGGCTGATGGGTTAGGCTCATCCAGCAAAAATATCTGGTTCTCAAATTTATAGCAAGCTTTTGTTTTGATAAAAGAACAAAAAACACATCTTTTTAGTTTTTTTTTTTTTAAATGCCAGATGGAGTGTTTTGCTTTGTTTTTTTTTTTTTTTTTTTAAGAGGAGTCTATTAAATTGACATTTAAACTCAGAGTTCAGGAAAAAAGATTCGCTCTAGAAATGAAGTTTAGTTAATTTCTTTCTTAAGGAATAATTAAGGCCAATACTCTATCTGCCCAATACAGTAGTTACTAGCCACATGTGCTATTTAAATTTAAATTATTTAAAATTAACTAAAATTGAAATTACTTAAAATTAAGTAAAATTTAATTTTCAGTTTCTCGGTTACATGTGCCACATTTCAAGTGTTCAACACATGTGGCTAGTGGCTACCATATTAAACAGCACAGATAAAGAACATAGGCAGCCATAGTCTAATAGCTCACCCCTGAGCTTTTGTATAAATAGCCCACATTTAGAAATACTCCAGGAGGCAGAAAAAGCTGGCAGAATAGAAGCTATGCCCTTTGTCTCCTCTGCAGGAACACCACATTTTAACAACTATCTGCACACAGAAAAGCACTGTCACAGGAGCCAAAAATCAGGTGAGAAATCATAGTACCTGGTTTTAATTTCATATCACTAAAAGAGGCATTAAAGAGAGTTGGAGAGACAGTCTTGAATCACCAACACCACCCCTCCCCCATCCCCGGGCAGCAGCTGTGCAGGGTGGAGAGTCTGTGCACTTGGAGGAGGGACAGCGCAGCGACTGGAGGACTTTACATTGAACTCACTGCTGCCCTGTCATAGAGGAAAAGAAAGCCACGCTGGGTTCAGCCAGCACCTGTTCAAGGATGGGACATTTGGACCAGACCTAGCCAGAGGGGAATTGCCCATCTGGTGGTCAGAACTTGAGTTTCTTGGCAAGCCTTGCCACCGCAGGCCAAAGTGCTCTTGGGTCTTAGGTAAACTTGAAAGACAGTCTAGGACATGAGGCCTGCAATTCCTAAGCAACTCCTAGTGTTGAGCTGGGCTCAGAGAAGAGGACTATGGTGACCTGGTGCCTCACCAGCTGGAACAGCTAAAAGAGTGCTTGTGCCACTCTTTCTTCAGCCCTAAGCAGTGCAGCTCACAGCAATGAAAGTGACTCCTTCCTTTTGCTTAAGGGGAGGAAATAAAAGAGTAAACGGGGCTTCATCTTGTGTCTTGGATACCAGCTCAGCCACAGTAAGATAGAGCACTGGGCAGAGTTGTGAGGTACCCCCACCCCATTCCAGACCCTAGATCATGGACATTTATAGACACAGTCTGGGAACCCACTGGAAAAATAGGAACCTCTTGCCTTGAAGGGAAGGACTCAGTCCTGGAAGGATTCATCACCTGCTGACTAAAGAGCCCTTGGGTCCTGAATAACCAGCAGCAACACCCAAGTAGTACACTGTGGGCCTTGGGCTTTGAGAATGTGCTGAGTTCAGGTGTGACCTGGCACATTTCCAGGTGTGATAGCTACAGTGAAAAACTCCTTTAGATTCCTTCCATTTGAGAAAAGCAGAGGAAAAGTAAAGGGGACTTTGTCTTGTACCTTGGGTACCAGCACAGCCACAGTGGGGTAGATAGCCTACTACCCTGAAGGGTGAATCCTGGTCCTTGTAGCATTCACTACAAACTGGCTGAAGAGCCCTTGGGCTTTAAGAGAACATCTGCAGTGGTGTGGCAGAATACACCCCCCACCTCTGGGCCTGTGGTGGCAGTGGCCACAGGGAGATGCTCCTCTGCCTGTGGAAAGGGAAGGAAGAGCAAGAAGGATTTTCTCTTCCGGTTTGAGTGCCAGCTTAGCTGCAGTAAAAAAGAACATCAAGCAAAATCCTAAGGTTTTTTACTCCAATCTCTGGCTCTCAGACAGCACCTCTGGACCTGCCCAGGGCCTTGAGGAACTTGTTGCCTTTAAGGGAAGGGCACAAACCTGGCTGGCTTTACAACCTGCTGATTACAGAGCCCTGGGGCCTTGAGTGAATGTAGGTGGTAGCCAGGCAGTGGTTACAGTGGGCCTCGGGAAGACTCAGTGCTGTGCTGGCTTCAGGTCTGACAAAGTACAGTCCCAGCAGTGGTGGCAACAGGGGTGCTTATATTATCACACCTGCAGTTTCAAGTGGCTCAGCACAGAGAGAGAGAAAGAGAGAGACTCCATTTGTTTGGGAAAGAGTCAGGGAAGAAAACAAAAGTCTCTGCATGGTAATCCAGATTATTCTTCTGAATTTTATCCAAGGTCACCAATGTGGTACCTCTGTGAGTCTGCAGGAACCATAGTGTTATTGGGGTTAGGGACCAAGTTGCTTTGAGTACCTGGAAAGCCTTGCCAAGAAGACAGACACAAACAAGCCCAGACTGTGAAGACTACAATAAATACCTAACTGACACTTACAAACATCCACAAGCATCAAGACCATCCAGGAAAATAGGACCTCACCAAACAAACTAAATAAGGCACCAGGGACCAATTCCGGAGAACTGAAGATATATGGCCTTTCAGAGAGTTCAAAATTTCTATTTTGGAGAAACGCAATGAAATTCAAGATGACACAGAGAAGGAATTCAGAATTCTATCAGATAAATT
This sequence comes from Hylobates moloch, assembly GCF_009828535.3. Classification (NCBI taxonomy): domain Eukaryota; kingdom Metazoa; phylum Chordata; class Mammalia; order Primates; family Hylobatidae; genus Hylobates; species Hylobates moloch. Next base: position 74,268,951 of record NW_026652276.1, read on the forward strand.
TAACAAAGAGATTAAAATAATTAAAAAGAATCAAGCAGAAATTCTGGAGCTGAAAAATGCAATTGACATATTGAAGAATGCATCAGGTCTCTTAATAGCAGAATTGATCAAGAAGAAGAAACAATTAGTGAGCTTGAAGGTAGACCATTTGAAAATATACAGTCAGAGGAGGCAAAAGAAAAAAAGAATACAAAAGAATGAAGCATGCCTACAAGGTCTAGAAAATAGCCTCAAAAGGACAAATCTAAGAGTTATTGGGCTTAAAGAGGAAGTAGAGAAAGAGGAAGGGATAGAAAGTTTATTCAAAGGAATAATATCAAAGAATTTCCCAAACCCAGAGAAAGATATCAACATTCAAGTGCAAGAAGGTTATAAAACACCATTTGACCCAAAGAAGACTACCTCAAGGCATTTAAGAATCAAACTCCCAAAGTCAAGGATAAAGAAAGGATCCTAAAAGCAGCAAGAGAAAAGAATCAACATACAATGGAGCTCCAATACATCTGGCATCAGACTTTTCAGTGAAAACTTTATAGGCCAGGAAAGAGTGGCATAATATACTTAAAGCACTAAAGAAAAAAACCTTTTATCCTAGAATAGTATATCTGGTGAAAATATCCTTCAAACGTGAAAGAGAAATAAAGACCTTGCCAGACAAACAGAACCTGAAGGATTTCATCAAAACCAGAACTATCCTATAAGAAATGGTAAAGGGAGGTCTTCAATGTGAAAAAAAAAAAAAATGTCAATGAGCAATAAGGAATCATCTGGGCAAGGCACAGTGGCTCATACCTGTAATCCCAACACTTTGGGAGGCCAAGGTGGGTGGATTGCTTGAGAACAGGAGTTTGAGACCAGCCTGGGCAGCGTGACAAAACCCGATCTCTTCAAGAAATACAAAAATTAGCTGGGTGTGGTGGTGTGTGCCTGTGGTCCCAGCTACTCAAGAGGCTGAGGTGGGAAGATGACTCAAGCCCAGCAGGTCAAGGCTGCAGTGAACTGTAATCACACCACTGCACTCAAGCCTGGGTGACAGAGTAAGACCCTGTCTCAAAACAAGCAAACAAACAAACAAAATCTGAAGGTACAAAACATACCAGTAATATTAAGCTTAAAGAAAAATACAGGCCAAGCGTGGTGGCTCACGCCTGTAATCCCAGCACTTTGGCAGGTCAAGGCGGGCGGATCATAAGGTCAGGAGATCGAGACCATCTTGGCTAACACGGTGAAACCCTGTCTCTACTAAAAATACAAAAAATTAGCTGGGTGTGGTAGCACGTGCCTATAGTCCCAGCTACTTGAGAGACTGAGGCAAGAGAATTGCTTAACCCAGGAGGCGGAGGTTGCAGTGAGCTGAGATCATGCCACTGCACTCCAGCCCCAGGGACAGAGCAAGACTCTGTCTCAAAAAAAAAAAAAAAGAAAAGAAAAATACAGAATATTATAACACTGTAATTGTGTATAAACTGCTCCTAAGTAGAAAGACTAAATGATGAACCAATAAAAAATAATAACTACAACAACTTTTCAAGACATAATAAGACCTAAAGAGAAACAGCAAAGAACTAAAAGGTAGGGGGATGAAGTTAAGGTACTGAGTTTCTGTTTTGTTTTGTTTTGGTTTGGTTTTTGCTTATTTGTTTATACAATAAATGTTAAGCTGCCATCAGTTTAAAATAATGGGTTATAAGATAGTATTTGCAAGTCTCATGGTAACCTCAAACTGAAAACCATACAATGGATACACACACACAAAAAAAGCAAGAAGTTAAATCCTATCACCAGAGAACATCACCTTCACAAGAAGGAAGGGAAGAAGGAAGAAAAGACCATGAAACAATCAGAAAACAAATAACAAAATGACAGAAGTAGGTCCCTATTATCAATAATAACATTGAATGTAAATGGACTAAACTCTCCAACTAAATGACACAGAGTGGCTGAATGAATGAGAAAAAAGACCCTATGATCTGTTGCCTATGAGAAACACACTTCACCTATAAAGATAAACATAGACTGAAAATAAAGGGATGAAAAAAATATTCCATGTCAATAGAAACCAAAAAAAAAGAGGCAGGAATAGCTATACTTATATCAGATAAAATAGATTTCAAAACCAAAACAGTAAGAAGAGACAAAGAAGGCCATTATACAATGATAAAGGGGTCAACCCAGCAAAAGGATATAACAATTGTAAATATGCATGCACTCAGCACTGGAGTTCCCAGATATATAAAGCAAATATTATTAGAGCTAAAGAAATAGACCTCAATACAATAATAGTTGGAGACTTTAATACCCCACTTTCAGCATCAGATAGCTCTTTCAGACAGAAAAAAATCAACAAAGAAACATCAGACTTAATATGCACTATAGAACAAATAGACCTAATAGATATTTACAGAATATTTCAACCAATAGTTACAGAATACACATTTCTTCTCCTCAGCACATGGATTATTCTCAAGAATAGACCATATATTAGGTCACAAAACAAGTCTTAAAACATTCAAAAAATTGAAATAATGTCAAGTCTCTTCTCTGACCACAATGGAATGAAACTAGAAATCAACAACAAGAGGAATTTTGTAAACTATTAAACACATGGAAATTAAACAATATGCTCCTGAATGACCAGTGGGTCAATGAAGAAATTAAGAAGGAAATGGAAAAATTTCTTGAAACAAATAATAATGGAAACACAACATACTAAAGCCTATAGGATACACCAAAAGCAGTGCTAAGAGAAAGATTTATACCTCTAAGCACCTACATTGAAAAAGAAGAAATTTAAATAAACAACCTAATGATGCATATTAAAGAACTAGAAAAGCAAGAGCAAACAAAACCAAAAATTAGGTGAAAAAAATAATAAAGATCAGAGTAGAAATAAATGAATTTGAAATGAAGAAACAATATAAAAGATCAATGAAACAAAAAGCTGTTTTTTTGAAAAGATAAACAAAATTGACAAATCTTTAGCCAGATAACAAAGAAAAACAAAAACAGAGAAGACCCAAATAAATAAAATCAGAGATGAAAAGGGAGACATTACAACTGATACTGTAGAAATTTAAAGTATCATTAGTGGCTACTATGAGCAACTATGTGCCAATAAATTGGAAAATCTAGAGGAAATGGATAAATTCCTAGACGCACACATCCTACTGAGATTGAAGCATGAAGAAATCCAAAACCCAAACAGATCAATAACAAGTAACAAGATCAAAGCCATAATTAAAAGTCTTCCAGTAAAGAAAAGCCCCAAGACCTGATGGCTTCACTACTGAATTCTACCAAACATTTAATGAAGAACTAATATCAATCCTACTCAAACTATTCTGAAAAATAGAGGAGAGAATACTTCCAAACTCATTCTATGCAGACGGTATTACCCTGATACTATATCAAGAAAAGAAAACTACAGGCCAATATATTCAATGAATATTGATGCAGAAATCTTCAACAAAATACTAGCAAACCAAATTCAACAATACATTGAAAACATCACTCATCATGACCAAGTGGGATTTATCCCAGAGATAAAATATGGTTCAACGTATGCAAATCAATCACTGTGATACATCATATCAACAGAATGAAGTACAAATCAATATAATCATTTCAATTCATGCTGAAAAAGCATTTGATAAAATTCAACACCCCTTCATGATAAAACCCCTCAAAAATCTGAGTATAGATGAAACATGCCTCAACATAATAGAAACCATATACAATAGACCCACAGCTAGTATCATATTGAATGAGGAAAAACTGAAAGCTTCTTTTCTAAAATCAGGAATACAGCAAGGTTGCCCACTTTCACCACTGTTATTCAAGATAGTACTGGAAATCCTAGCTAGAGCAATTAGACAAGAAAAAGAAATAAAGAGCATCCAAGTATAAAAATTAGCCAGGCATGGTGGCACGCACCTGTAATCCCAGCTACTCAGGAGCCTGAGGCAGGGGAATCGCTTCAACCCAGGAGGTGGAGGTTGCAGTGAGTCGAGATTACTTGAGTGACAGAGCGAGACTCCATCTTAAAAAAAAAAAAAGCATTCAAATTGGAAAGGAAGAAGTCAAATCATCCTTGTTCACAGATGATATAATCTCATATTTGGAAAAACCTAAAGACTCTACCAAAAAACTCCTAGAACTGATAATCAAATTCAATAAAGTTGAAGGATACAAAATCAACATACAAAAATCCATAGGATTTCTATATGCCAATAGTGAATAATCTGAAAAAGAAATCAAGATGGTAATCCCATTTACAATAGCCACAAATAAAATACAATACCTAGGAATTAACCAAAGAAGTGAAAGTTCTCTACAATGAAAACTATAAAACTCTGATGAAAGAAATTGAAGAGGACCTTGAAAAGATATCCCATGTCCATGGATTAGAAGAATGAATATTGTTAAAATGTTCATACTACCCAAAGCAATCTACAGATTCAATGCAATCCCCAGCAAAATACCAATGAAATTCTTCAAAGAAACAGAAAAAAAATCCTAAAATTTATATGGAACCACAAAAGACCCAGAATAGCCAAAGTTACCCAAAGCACAAAGAACAAACTGGGGGAATCACATTACCTGACTTCAAATTATACTGCAGAGCTATATAGTAAACAAAACAGCATGGCATTGGCATAAAACAGAGACATGGACCAATGGAACAGAATACATAATCTGGAAAAAAAATCCACACTCTTACGGTGAACTCATCTTCAACAAAGTTGCCAAGAACATACATTGGGGAAAGGACAGTCTCTTCAATAAATGGTGCTGGGAAAACTGAATATCCATATGAAAAAGAATGAAAACACTAGGCCCCCATCTCTCAAAATAAACAAAAATCAAATCAAAATGGATTAATAACTGTATTAGGGTTCTCTAGAGAGACAGAATAGGATACATGCATATATGAAAGGGAGTTTATTAAGGAGAATTGACTCACACGATCACAAGGTAAAGTCTCACAATAGGCTGTCTGTGAGTTGAGGAGCAAGGAAGCCAGTGGTGGATCAGTCCAAGTCCCAAAACCTCACAAGTAGGAAAGCTGACAGTCCAGCCTTCAGTCTGTGGCCAAAGGCGGAAAGCCCCTAGCAAATCACTGGTGTAAGTCTAAGAGTCCAAAAGCTGAAGAACTTGGAGTCTGATGTTTGAGGGCAGGAAGCATCCAGCATGAGAGAAATGTGAAGGCCGGAAAACTCAGCAAGCCTGCTCTTCCATCTTCTCCTGCCTGCTTTATTCTAGCTGCTCTGGCAGCTGATTAGATGGTGTCCACCAAGATTGAGGGTGAGTCTGCCTCTCCCAGTCCACTAACTCAAACGTTAATTTCCTGTGGCAACACCCTGACAGACACACCCAGCAACAATACTTTGCATCCTTCAATCCAATGAATTTGACACTCAATATTAACCATCATAAAGATTTAACTCTAATACCTCAAACTATGAAACTACTACAAGAAAACATTTCAGAAACTCTCCAGGACATTGGACTGGGAAAAAAATTCTGAAGTAATTCCCCACACGCACAGACAACCAAAGCAAAATGGACAAATGGGATTACATCAAGTTAAAAAACTTCTGCGCAGCAAAGGAAACAATCAACAAAGTAAAGAGACAACCCACAGAATGGGAGAAAATATTTGCAAACTACCCATTTGACAAGGGATTAACAACCAGAATATATAAGGAGCTAAAACAACTCTATAGGAAAAAATATAATAATCTGATTTTTAAAATGGGCCAAAGATTTGAATAGACATCTCTCAAAGGAAGACATACAAATGTACTCAAAATCATCAGAGAAATGCAAATCAAAACTACGGTGAGATATCATCTCACCCCAAATAAAATAGCTTTTATCCAAAAGACAGACAATAACAAAGGCTGGCGAGATGTGGAGAAAAGGCAACCTGCGTACACTGTGGTGACGTAAATTAGCACAACCACTATGGAGAAGTGTTTGGAGGTTCCTCCAAAAACTAAAAATAGAGCTATCATATGACCCAGCAATCCTGCTGCTGGGTATATACCCAAATGAGGGAAACAAGGATATTGAAGAGATATCTGCACTCCCATGTTTGCTGCAGTACTGTTCACAATAGACAACATTTGGAAGCAACCTAAATGTTCATCAACACATGAATGGATTTTTAAAATGTGGTAATATATACAATGGAGTAATATTCAGCCATAAAAAGAATGAGATCCTGTCATTTGCAACAACATGGGTTGAACTCAAGGTTGTTAAGTGAAATAAGCCAAACACAGAAAGACAAACATCACACGTTCTCATTTATTTGGGGGAGCTAAAAATCAAATCAGTTGAACTCATGGAGCTAGAGAATAGAAGGATGGTTACCAGAGGCTGGGGAGGGAAGTGGGGAAGTGAGGAGGAGGTGGGGATGGCTAATGGGAAAAAATATATATATAATAATTAGAAAGAATGAATAAGACCTAGTATTCGATAGCACAGTGGGGTGACTAGTCAGAATGATTTAAGTGTAAATTTTAAAATAACTAAAAGAGTATAATTGGATTGTTTGTAGCACAAAGGATAAATGCTTGAGGGGAGGGGTTACCCATTTTTCATGATGTGATTATTACACACCGCATGCCCATATCAAAATATTTCGTGTGCCCCATAAATATATGCACCTACTATGTACCCACAAAAATTAAAAATTAAAAAAAATACTCCAATTGGCAGGACACCCAAATAACTGGTAAATTAGCAGATGGGACCTGTCTACCTGCCAAGAAATTTTTTTTTTGAGACAGAGTGTCACTCTGTCACCCAGGCTGGAGTGCAGTAGCACGATCTCGGCTCACTGCAACCTCTGCCTCCCAGGTTCAAGCGATTCTCCTGCCTTAGCCTCCCAAGTAGCTGGGATTACAGGTGCCCGCCACCACACCCAGCTAATTTTTTTTTTTTTTTTTTTTTGAGATGGAGTCTTGCTCCGTCGCCCAGTAATTTTTGTATTTTTATTAGAGATGGGGTTTCACTGTGTTGGCCAGGCTGGTCTCAAACTCCTGACCTCAAGTGATCCACACACCTTGGCCTCCCAAGATGCTGGTGTTACAGGCATGAGCCACTGCGCCTGGGCAAGAAAATTTTATTCAGGGATTAAAAGAGTACAGTTAACTTTAAAATACTTTTTGAGTAAGCAGTAAAATTTGAAAGATACATTTAAATTCCAGTAAGTCATAATTTTTATTAGCAATTTTCACACCTATAAGATCTTAACATAAATAGCACATTTGTAAATATTGACTTTTTTGTTTACCAAGTTCTAAATGAGGTTTTTCAGTTCATTTAGGTAGGTTTGATTTGCATTGCAAATAACTGATTTCTCTACTTGGTTCTATGCATAACAGACTTTGTATATGTGTTAACATTCATGGCAAAAAAATAGTTCCACTTTCAAATGAGTTAACCCACCTTCAAAATTTCAATGAGAATTTTTTTCTTGACTTAGATTTTTGAAAATAGTACTATTAATTTAAAATATTTCCATTATTGTCATAAAATGGCTTTTTAAATGAGTGTTCTGAAATATTTGACTCATTTCAATTTGCTTGCTCTTCTTAGAAATTTAACTCCTTTATTTTATAATTATAAAATTATGTTCATTTCTGTATACAGATAAATCATGTCACAATTTACAAATCATCGGATTTGTATAATATGAATAAATGTTTCACTGCTTCCTCACTCTTCTACTATAATGTTTTCCAATTCTCTGTAACCTAACTGTTATGGGTCACTACTAGATATTTTCCTCCCCAGTGCCATATCAAAAATTTGAACTGTTCAATTCTCTGGCTTCCCAGAAGAAATGCTTATCAATATATGTTTTCAGGTCAGGTGTGCTGAGCCTCACTCAACCGCACCCTGTTATTGCTCTGACATCTAAATCCTGGTTTCAGTTTTTTTATCTTGATGAAGATAAAAGCCAAAACAGCTACAGAAATTCTTTTAAATCTGAAGTTTTTCCCTAGAATTTACAAAAGTAAGCATTATTATCTCAGCTATATCTACATATTCATACAACAATTCAATTTTGCGTACTGTTGAGAATATCTGGTAAGTAAATTCAAAACTAAAATAAAGATGAGATATGAAGAAAATCTGCATACTTGAGCTGGCTGTTGGGCTTTGCTGGATCACTGAATGGGCAGACTAAATGCATGCATGAGGCATCAAAGAGAGAGAGAGGAAGCTAGGTTCCACTTCAATGAATTTATCAGAACATTGCCATCTTAAAATCCAGAAAGAAACCGTTTATTTTCCCCTAAATGTAAAATTTGTATGTTCTGGCTGAATATCATTTTTACTTTTAGACATATGTGTTGGAAAAAGGGTACCAATTTGTTTTCAATGCTTAGAGGCTCTAAAAGAGACAAGCTTAGTGGGTATCATCCCACCCAGAGGAGATATAATTGTACCATCATTTCAGGCCATGTTGCTCAGGCAATAGTGCATTTCAATTCTGATGTAATCAATATATGTTCTCAGCCATGCCAGCCAGGGACTTAGAGGAAAGAGAATTCCTGAGGAAGTAGTGCTGACTACCCCACACATATACCCCTGGGTTTCAGGCCGCTATAGATATGCCCTTAGGTATTCCTGACAAATAAGGTCTACAGTGTCTCTGCTGTTGCTGGAAGAATTCATTCATAGATCTTTCTAATGTACCACAGCTCGGCTCCCAAGGGATTTCACCCACTCAGGCTGCACCAAGTGGGGAAGGTGTGAGTACACAGGGTCACCCTTTTCTCCAACTAGCATGCCTGTGTTTCAAGGAACACTTTCTTCTCCTCTGTTAGCTGCTACTTTCTATCTTCATCAGTAGATTCTCAACCAAATAAAATGAGCAATTGTCCTCTGAGAGCTTTTAACACACATAAAATTCTTTTTTTTTTTGAGACAGAGTCTTGCTCTGTCACCCAGGCTGGAGTGCAGTGGCGTGATCTCGGCTCACTGCAACCTCTGTCTCCCAGGTTCAAGCAATTCTCCTGCCTTAGCCTCCCAAGTAGCTGGGACTACAGGTGCGCACCACCATGCCTGGCTAATTTTTGTATTTTTAGTAGAGATGGGATATGACCATATTGGCCAGGCTGGTGTTAAACTCCTGACCTTGTGATCCACCTGCCTCGGCCTCCCAAAATGCTAGGATTACAGGCGTGAGCCACCGTGCCTGGCCACATACATCAAATTCTATGATTGATTTTCTGTGCTGAAAGAAAGTTCTGTCTCCCACCAAGAGTTCAAAACATAGTAACTTTCCAAGTCTCTCAATCTTCAACCCTGTAAAAAAAATATAAAATCTCTTTTAGCAAAACAACCCAGAATGTTGGTTTTATTTAAATAGACAAGAACAATGTCTTAAATGAAACTATTGTGATGCTAGCAAAAGAGACAAAGAGTTTTTCAATCCAAGTAACACCAGGGATGTGAATGGCCACTTTCCTCCTAAATTCTGGTCTTGGTTATAAGATATTTGTGATATGAGTCTTATACAATGAATGCAGGCAATGATTCAGTTGACTTAATCTGGCAAGATTTTCCTTACACATGATTATGAGTTTGGGACTTGAGCCAGCAATCAAAAGGGATTGTAAATTTAAATGATTACATCATCTAATAAAGTCTTATTTTTGGCTAGGACAGAGGCACCTTCTTCAAAATTTATTCCGAATACATTAGAGTCATTCTAGCTGTGTGACCTTGGGAAAATTACTTAATCTTTCTGCAGCTCTGTTTCTTCATCTGTAGAGTGAATAAATTATAATATCTACCTCATGGGCATATTGTGTTAGTCTGTTCTCACACCACAATCAAGACACCACCTAAGACTAGGTAATTTATAAAGAAAGGAGGTTTAATTGACTCACAGTTCCACATGTCTGGGGAGGCCTCAGGAAACTTACACTCATGGTGCAAGGCAAAGGGGAAGCAAGGCATGTCTTACATAGTGGCAAGAGAGCAGAAGCGCACAGGGGAATCTGCTACTTTCCCTGCTACAGGGGAACCATCAGATCTCCTGAGAGCTCCCTTACTATCAGAACAGCAAGGGAGAAATTGCCCCTATGGTATAATCGCTTCCCACCAGGTGCCTCCCTCGACAAGTGAGAATTACAATTCGAGATGAGATTTGGGTGGGGACACAGAGCCAAACCATATCATTTAACTAAACAAGTTAACATATGTAAGGCATTTTGGCTCCCTGGCACAGGTAGAGTCTATATTAGGTATTATTATGATTACTATTGCTAATATTATTAGATTGATAGAATGAAGCTGAAAAGATTTTACATTTATTTGAACTCATGTAATTATCTAGCTAATACAATTTCCACTTTAGGAATTTTGAAAGACATATTTTGTGTATTTAAACATTTTCCAAATAACTATCTTAAATCAAAATAAACCCCTTCAAGAAATAATTTCTTTTTAGAAGAAAAATATTTTGCAAATGAATGCCTTATCTTTGGAGGATGAAGGTAGACCTAAAAATGGGAGAGACAGGCTGGGTGTGGTGGCTCATGCCTGTAATCCCAGCATTTTGGGAGGCCAAGGTGGGTGGATCACCTGAGGTCAGGACTTTGAGACCAGCCTGGCCAACATGGCGAAATCCCCTCCCTACTAAAAATACAAAAAAAATTAGCCGGGGGTGGTGGTGAGTGCCTGTAATCTCAGCTACTCAGGAGGCTGAGGCAGGAGAATTGCTTGAACCTGGGAAGTGAAGGTGGCAGTGAACCGAGATCGCGTGGGTGACAGAGCGAGACTCCATCTTAAAAAAAAAAAAAAAAAAGGAAAGACATACAATGAAAAATGTTGATATGAGCCCATAATTACTACTTGGGTCTTAAAGTTTTGTTTTTCATTGACCTGCATGAAGGTAGCCACATTTAAATACCTTGGAGATTTCTCACATATATTTTTTGTTTACCTCAATATCCCTTTGGTAATCTAAAAATCATTTTAAAATACACTTTTAAGTTATAAGATAACTCTTGGAAAAATTATTTCTGTTTTAAAAATTAACAACCTTAGAATTTATGCTGTTTGTCATGACAGAGTATTGGTACTAGACTAGTTCTCCTGTGGTAAAACACCAGAAAACTGGGGGAAGGATCTGAAACAACTGTCTTCAGATACTGGACTGCAGGCAGCACAGGACCAGTATCCCTGAAAGAAGGAAAACAAGCAAGGTAAACCCTACATTACCTAGATTTGTCACACAGAGGCACCCTCCAGGCCCTCTTACAGAGAGTGCAAACCGAAGCAAAGCACAGATTTTAGGGAGGCTGAAGTGGCTGGAATTTGTGGCATGCAACTACACAGAACAAAAGCTCCAGAAAGCTTCAGAGCAGTCCCTTTGAATCTTGGCTGAACATTAATGTGTGCATGCATAGAGTGAGACTCACTTAGGCCAGGCAAAGAGAACTACCAGGGAACTTTAAACTGAAAAACCACTAAAGTTTCCACAGGACTGAAAGACATTCAAGATCTGTGCTTGAGCCAGACTGGAGAGACCTCCTTGAACAACTGGACATTTAGTAGAGACTTGCTTTAAGACCAGGGGAAATAACCACTACAGTATAGGTTACTATACACTTGCCCTACCAAAGCTTTAAAACAGACCTCAGAAGGATCAAGAAGGGCAGGGCATGGTGGCTCACGCCTGTAATCCCAGCACTTTGGGAGGCCAAGGTGGGCGGATCACCTGAGGTCAAGAGTTCAAGACCAGCCTGGCCAACGTGGTGAAACCCTGTCTCTACTTAATAATACAAAAAAATTAGCCGGGTGTGTTGGCAGGCACCTGTAATCACAGCTACTCGGGAGGCTGAGGCAGGGAGAACTGCTTTAACCCAGGAGGCGGAGGTTGCAGTGAGCCAAGATCACGCCACTGCACTCTAGCCTGGGCGACAGAGTGAGACTCCGTCTCAAAACAAAAACAAAAACAAGAACAAAAAAAAGGATCAAGGGATCAGGAGGCTGTGGCAGGATGACTACTTGAGCTCAGGAGTTCAAGTCTAGTGTGGGCAACGTAGTGAGACCCTGTCTCTTAAAAAAAAAAAAAAAAAAGATCAAGAGACTCTGCAATAAATTAACTATTCATAAGGATGAAAACCTAACCTTCAAACAAAGAGAAAATTCTTACACTCGATAAGATGACATTCATAATAGAAGGCGTAAGATACAAATTTACTGGGAACTGTAAGGAAGCAGGAAAATGTGACCCATAACCAGGAGAAAATCAGTTAATAGAATCAGACCCAAAAATAACAGAGACAATGAAATGAATAGAAAGTGACTTCAAATCAGTAGAATTAACATAATTCAAAATTTAAGAAATGCATGTATAGGATGAGGAAAGACATGGACACTATAAAAATTAGCCTAGTCAAATTTCTAAAGTTGAAAGTTAAAATATCCAAAATGAAAAACTCACCAGACGGATTTACTATTATATATTGGATGCTGCAGAAAAAGAAAAGAATAAGTGAACTTGAAGACAGGGCAATGGAAACTACCCAAATAAGATATTATATTTGATATATGTGTGTATGAATTAAAAAAAAACAGGAAAGAAGGAAAGCTCTCTCTTATGATAGAATATCAAACACTGTAATAAATGTAGAAGCAATAGTGGAATTAGAAATAATCAATTGACAGCCATCACAGTAATAATTTTTTCAGGCAAGAAGTATCAATGGATGATAAAATTTGTGGGCAAAAGCATGGTGAGAAACAGGATTTTACAGAGTCTAGAGTACCTTTCATATAAGATACAAATTAATCACATAGGGGAAGCCATAATTTCAGGGTGGAGAAACCTAGCAGTGATCAGGGGTATCACCATTAATAGGACAAATTGATATCTTGTGCCTCCTGAAACAATGACTGAGACGGACATAACATTTTTTTTGACATTTTGACATTCCGCCAAAAATGCTTACTGATCAAATCATGAGGAAACATCAGACAAATCCAAATTGAGGGACATTTTAAAAAATAACTGACTAATAATTCTCAATACTCTTTGAAAGTGTCAAAGACAAAAAAACAAAGACTATAGAACTATTAGAGGTTAAAGGAGACTAAGAAGATATAACAGTCAACACAAAACGTAATCTTGGATTGAATCGCAAACACAGAAAAGGGCAACATAGAAATTTATCTAAGGCACGTAAATTAGATGTTATTATCAATATTAGTTTCCTAATTTTGGTAACTGCACTATAGTTATAATGTCCTTGTTTTAAGAAAATATATAATGGAGAATTATTAAATACGTAATAAAATATATAATTTAGTATTTAGACATTTTAAAAAAACCAGTGTAAGTCACCATATTGACACATAAAGGAGAAAAACTATGTTTATTTCAACATATCCAAGAAAGGTACTTGATAAAATTCAATACCCATTTATGATAAAATAAAACAAAACATAATAAAACAACAACAAAACCCACAAATTCTTTGCAAACCAGGAATAAAAGGAATTTTCCTCAGTCTAATAAAAGGTGTCTGAAAACTCTACAGCTAACAACATAATTAATGGTGAAATACTGAAGACTTTCCTCCTAGGATCAAGAACAAGGCAAATATATCTGTCCTCACTATTTCTATTCAATGTTGTACTGAAGCCAAGAAAAATTTAAAAACATACATATTAAAAGAAGAGTATCTTTATCACAGACAGCATTAATAAATGAAATCAGCACTGTTGCAGGACAATATCAATATAAGAAAATCAACTGTATTTCTGTATACTAGCAACAAACACCTGAATTTGAAATTTTACAAGGTATCATTTACAGTAGCATCAAAACCCTAAAATAATTGGAGTGCATTTACTAAAAATATGTGCAAGATTAGTTTACTGAAAACTACAAAATATTGCCAAAAGAAATTAAAGACTAAATAAATGGAGAGGTAATACTATGGGTTACGGATTGGAAGACTCAATATTGCTAGGATGTCAATTGTCTTCAGGCTGGGCACGGTGGCTCATGCCTATAATCCCAGCACTTTGGGAAGCCAAGGCAGGTGGATCATTTGAGGCCAGGAGTTCAAGACCAGCATGGCCAACATGGCGAAACCCTGTCTCTATTAAAATTACAAAAATTAGCCAGGTATGGTGGTGCATGCCTGTAATCCCAGCTACTTGGGAGGCTGAGGCACAAGAATTGCTTGAACCTGGGAGGCAGAGGTTGCAGTGAGCCGAGATTATGCCACTGCACTCCAGCCTGAGTAACAGAGCAAGACCCCATCTCAAAAAAAAAAAAAAAAAAAAAAGTCAATTCTTTCCAAATTGACAAGCTGATTCTAAAATTTTTACAGAAATCCAAAGCACCTAGAATTGCCAAAATAATTTTCAAAAGAACTGATATAGGACTTATGCTATGTGATTTCAAGATATTTTAGAGCTACAGTAATCAAGATAGTATAGTATTGATGTAAGGATAGATATACAGATCTTTTGGATGGAAGAGAGAGTCCAGAATCAGACCTGTATGTATGCAGTCAACTGGTTTTTCATAAAATGGTGCTGTACATCTTTCCTGTCAATAACCTCTCACTACTTCTGGCAAACACTGATCTAATTCCTATCACTATGAGTCAGTTTTGCCTGTTTAAGAATTACTTACAAATGGAATCAAAGAGTACAAGTATAGACTACAACTGAAAAGTCAAGGGAGTAGTTCTAAATTCAGGCAGTGCTCAATTAAATGAATAATGTATCTTTTTGTTACCTCTGCCTTCTTCTGATTGACTTCATTCACAGCAGGTTTTCTTTGGTGATGGCAAATATGGCCACCAGAAGCTCAAGATTTATGTTTTGTTTAACAATCTCAGTAGAGAGAAATTACTTCTTTTTATGTAGTTGTAGCGAAAGTCCAAAGTCTAATTTTTATTATATTTACTGGGAATATGCTTACCCTTGAACTGTGCCAGGGGCATGAGATAATGCTGCTTAGCCAAGCCAGGGCCTAACTCTGGATCTAAGAGATGAATGACTCCAGTCCCCCATGAACCACAGGGATTGAGACATAGGAGTAATGTTATCTTCAGGTATTTTCTCAGGATGATAGGCCAAGCATCCTGGATTCCAGTCCAGGGTGTACTCTACCACAATACTCTGCTATAATTCAGCATTTGGAATCCTACATGATGTCCCAGGGGGCCACCTGGTTCTCTGTTGCCAGAATGTTCTGATGATGTTCTATGGCTCTTCTTCCAAATAGAGTAAGGGTGATGGGACTCAGGCCCTGTGGAATGGGTGGGATTGTCAGTGGCAGAGCTGATTAGATAGCAAAGGACAGTGTCATTGTGGGGACTGGCAAGCAGAGTCATACCATCTTTTATGTTCTTAAAAAAAATACATTTAGAAAAACCAAGCACAGGATAAATGGACCTGATCGAGGGAAAACAGACAATTTCTAATCATTTTTGATCATTTCATCTCAATAAGAACAATGAACGTGAAGAGAAAAAGAAAAGAAAAATGGGAGGTTAGAAAATGATATAGAAGAACACAATTTCTTACTCAACGTATCATTGACAATGTTGGCAAGCAGTCATTTTCAACTGTCAAAAATCTAAGTAGAACAGCTCACTTAGGAAAAGGGAAGGCAATATTAGTAAGCCTAACCTGTCAATCAATGCTTTCTTGGTTATTTGTAGAGAGAGGCTGAGAGGAAATGCTTTCAAGTAGAAAATATTTATATTTGCAATAAAATTAAAAACCAGGACTGTGAGGATATTCTACTTCTATGCTTTTCTTAGGCTATTACATTTAATAAGCTGGAATTATATTTTTATATTTTTTGGCTTTTAAAGGAAATCTGTATTTTATCATGGAAATAGAACATAAAGTCCACTATTGGATGAATTATTTCCCTCTGAAGAGAGTTCTTATTATTTTCAGCTTTATATATTATAAACACAGATACCAGCACTCTTATTTCAGGCAAGAAATACTAGGGGAAAATATATATGTCATGAAATTATAAACTCCACCATAAGTGAATTTAAAGCCAAACGATTCTATAGAACTGCACCATTTCTAGGAGTCTATGTGGAAAGAGAAAAAATATTTTAGACATTAGAGGGAATGGTTTGGCCATTTCAAAACATGACTGCAAATTATCGGACAACCCTTCCATGGAGTAATGGCATCTGTGTCCCCTCCACTTGAATCTGAATGAGCTTGTAACTGCTTCAACCAATAGAGGTCAAATGTGAGGCTGTGTGACATCCATTGCCAAGTCATGAAATCTCAGAGCTTCTGTCTTGATCAATGGAACACTTGCTCTCAGAGCAGCCATGAGTAAAGACCAACTATGCTGAGGCATTGGTAAGGCCACACATAGGTACTCCGGTCAACAGCTCCAGCTGAGCCAAGACACCAGTTATATAAGTGAAGCAGTCTAGGACCCTCAGACCATCAACTCAACACCACTGAGTGGCCTTCATTGACACCATGTGGAACAGAAGAATCACCCAGCCAAACTGCCCAAGTCTGTGACCCCGAAAATCATAAGATGTAATGAAACACTTTTTGTTTCAAGCCATAAAATTTTGAGAAAGTTTGTTATGCAAACAAAAGGGATGCCATTTTAGAATGAATGATGTAATTACTTAAAAAAATAAGAACTCATATTTCTTAATAATGATAAAAGGCAAAAAATCCTAGAAGAAATGATAATAAAGTGATACCACGTGTTTTCTTATATTTTTATTTGCTTTCGGGATATTTGAGGCCTTATATAATAAATACCTTGGATTTATAAGCAGAGTGAATTGAAAAGGAAATGCAAAGAGAAAATTTAGTAAAGTGTCTTAATGTAACACACAATTAAATGAAACATCTATACACATCCAAAAGGCTAAATAGCAGATTGTAAATTGTCTATATCTTATTTCTTCTAATTTCATGAAAAAGAAACGAGTAACAAGTGAACAAGCTGATATCATTTTATTGAAAAAAATCAGGACATCTCAGGCCTTATCACTGTGACAGATTTTTAGAACCTTCATTTTAGGTGAAAGATACCAGAAAATTACTTATAATTAACTGAGAAACAACAAAGACCTAAAAAGACAGCTATATCTTCCACATCCATAGTACTGCACATTGGCAGGAAATATTTATGTCCCTGAAGACAAGATTCTGGGGTCAAAAGGAACCCATAGAGATAATTAAAATCATCTCCAGAAATGTTTTAACATAGAACATATTTTTTCTAATCTTTTGAACTGAAGTTGCCTCTTTTCTCACAGACTATTCATTTGTTTATTTTTCAATCCAAAAATGACATTAAATCCACTGAAACTTAATTTGTATTTATTGAACTTGGCTTCTTAATGTGAAATGCAATACTTATGTCAACGCACATGTGAAATCCTCTGATGTCCTGCCATTAAAGCATAACAAGTTAACTAAACACATGAATGCATAGAAGTAAAAGCCAAAAAATAATACTTGTATGGTATTTTTATGTTAATGAGAAAATTGAAAACAACAGAACACTCAGAAGTCACTTCTGTTTGGGTTAAGGTTGATACCAAGGATCAAAACAGCAATCTCACCATGAAACAAACTGCCTTAAATGTAGAAGGGATACGATGCATAATTGTAGCACTGAGTTGATTAAAAATAACAGTGACATGTTGATGGGAGTGTAAATTAGTTCAACCATTGTGGAAGACAGTGTGGCAATTCCTCAGTGATCTATAACCAGAAATACAACTTGACCCAGCAATCTCATTACTGGGTATATACCCAAAGGATTATAAGTCATTCTGCTATAAAGACACATGCACATGTATGTTTATTGCAGCACTATTCACAATAGCAAAGACTTGGAACCAACCCAAATGCCCGTCAATGATAGACCGGATTAAGAAAATGTGGCATATATACACCATGGAATACTATTCAGCCATAAAAAAGAATGAGATCATGTCCTTTGCAGGGACACGGATGAAGCTGGAAACCATCATTCTCAGCAAACTAACACAAGAACAGAAAACCAAACACTGCAGGTTCTCACTCATAAGTGGGAGTTGAACAACGAGAACACATGGACACAGGAAGGGGAACATCACACACTGGGGCCTGTCAGGGGATGGGGGGCAAGGGGAGGGATAGCATTAGGAGAAAAACCTAATGTAGATGACGGGTTGATGGATGCAGCAAACCAGCATGGCACATGTATACCTATGTAACAAACCTGCACGTTCTGCACATGTACCCCAGAACTCAAAGTATAATAATAATAATTTTTAAAAAGTGACATACACTAAAATCCTGATTTAAAAGCCGCCAATATGCCAATACTATAATTCTCACCTCCAAAACAACAGTAAGTTTTACTTATGGAAGTTTAGTTATAAAAGCTAATATTTATCATATTTTACATTTAGATTGCTTCTATTTGGAATTAATATGACAGATGTTTCTTAATAATAAGACATTTCATAGAATGTATAAGAACACATAGGGTCCCAATTATGAAAGATTAAATATACAAGTTTTGATTAAGCCACTAAAGATATTACCAACATCATGGTCCCTTGCCCTGAGGTCATGATCTTTCAGAGACCCTGGAAACAGAAGAGAGAGATGTTGGGCATTTCTTGCACTCATACAAGGTTGTTGAAATGTTATTGACCCAAAGAGCACACTAAGCCTGACTCAAAAGTGAAAGCTTCTATAACAATGTTATAGATGAGTGCCTACCAAATAGCACCATATTTTCTTCAGGCTCCTTCTGAAACCAGTCAGCTTATCACCCTAAATCTCACAACGAATAATAGAGGGAGGGGAAGGTTGGTGATGACTGATTTTTTGGGGGCTCTAAGCATTTTTATGGAACTCAGGGATGCACACTTCTGTCAATGAGGTCACTCCAACCACTTCAAAGATCTCATGGTTCCCTGGTTTTAGATTAAAAAAATATTAATAGGGGGAGAAGAGCCATAGGTAGTTACAGTCTCTCAGGGATTCTGCAAATCTTTACTTAGGACAAAGAAAAAGGCGGCCGGGTGCGGTGGCTCACGCCTGTAATCCCAGCACTTTGGGAGGCCGAGGCGGGCCCAGATCACGAGGTCAAGAGGTCGAGACCATCCTGGCTGACATGGTGAAACACTGTCTGTACTAAAATTACAAAAAAATTAGCCAGATGTGGTGGTGGGCGCCTGTAGTCCCAGCTACTCGGGAGGCTGAGGCAGGAGAATGGCATGAACCCAGGAGGAGGAGCTTGCAGTGAGCAGAGATCACGCCACTGCACTCCAGACTGGGTGACAGAGCGAGATTCTGTCTCAAAAAGAAAAAAAAAAAAGGAGAAAAAGGGAAAACAGGAATGAAATAGATTTTAAAGTTTTCTATCTGCCAACGGGGTTTTCTCCAGTCCTGATTTAACATTAGGCCTGTAATAGGAATGCAATCATCCTTATTTAATAAGTTATTTCTTTACTCGTTATTATTTACTCAGTGTCAAAAAATCTCACAGCATCTTTAGGAAAGTCCTGGCAAAAGCTTACTGGCTGCGGACCATGCAGGAACCCCTAGGACTCATCTCTATTGCTGGAGTTGACTCAGAGCCAGCCTGAGGAATGGGCGTTTTTGTGCTACGACCTCATCTTAGCAGCACTGTCTGACCATTTATGTTCTTCCCTGGTCACTGCTATGAAGAGGGCACCTGGAAATGGGAGCTCTGTCCATCATTCATAATAAATTAGCTTCACAGAATACCCAAGAGACTGAGGAATTCGAATTTAGAAATTCAAAAGGGTGCATCTCCTTCAACTGTTTAAGCCAAATTCTAACATTGCTCTTCACAGACACCCTCTATTCCAAATATCATATATTCTTCCCCATATACCAAGATAATATTCTATTAACAGGTCTTCATGAAGTCCTGTCACCTATCCTTAAATAAGGAATTGTGATGATAATCAAGTGAACAAATAAGAAGAGAAATATTTTAACAGAGATGTCCTTAGAACTAATTCTCTATGAAAAATATTTATAGGATTTTGAACTGACAGACACTCTGACATGAAAACCTGGCTTAAAGTGTTGACAACACTGTTTTATAACCCAGCATAGCCCGTTTTTATGGTAGTTGTGCGATGACACACATTCTCTGAATCTTTCATGTGAGGGAACGAGAATGCCATAAGCCACTTCACTATTTGATTTTTAAATTTCCAATGAATTTTTAAATAAGCTTTTTCACAAACATGATAGCCATTTAACAGAAATAGCATTCTAATTTAAAGGTATGACTTTTAGAAACATGCAGGTCATAAAGAGGAGCTGAGATGCCTAAATTGTGTAATAATAATTGAAACTCAATTTTTTTTTTTTTTTTTGAGACAGAGTCTTGCTCTGTCACCCTGGCTGGAGTGCAGTGGCGCGATCTCGGCTCCCTGCAACCTCTGCCTCTCAGTTTCAAGCGATTCTCCTGCCTCAGCCTCCCAAGTAGCTGGGACTACAGGCGTGGGCCACCACACCCAGCTAATTTTTGTATTTTTAGTAGAGACGGGGTTTCACTATGTTGGCCAGGTTAACCTCAAACTCCTGACCTCAGGTGATCGACCCACCTCGGCCTCCCAAAGTGCTGGGAATATAGACGTGAGCCACCATGCGTGGCCTGAAACTCAAATTTTTAAACAAGGTGATCCTACTTAATCTGTAAAATAGGCAGTGTGCTTTTTGTAGTTCTCTGCAAGTGACGAAAACCTAGTTTAAGCTCAAAGGGGAAATTATTGGTTCATGAAACCTAAAGGAGGTTTAAACCGGCACAAACGCATGATATTCACTGATGTAGCTGGGCCTCAGGAACAAATGTACAAGGAAGTCCCCCCACCAAGACACTTTGTCATCCATTTTTGCTTCTCTGAGTGTTGGCTTTATTCTCTGACGTAGAGGACTGACTTTCTCTCCATGAGAGGAGAGTGCATCGCAGTTTCCCTAATATTATATCTTGTATCTTCCACCATGGAAATACAATCTTAAAGCTCTCTGAGTTTTAACTGGAAATTCTTGAGGACTTTGGGACCTGGTCCAGTTACCTGTGCCCAAAGGGACACGAAATTATAATTGAGGCAGCTTTGACTAGGTGGCTACTCCAGACCAAACTTGACCAGGAAGGTACCATCGTATAAGGACAGCACCTTGTTTTAGAAATGATTAAATGTAGAAAAATTAGAAAACTCACATGACTGGACCTTGCAATTGTTCAGGGGATGGGGGGCGGGGTGCTAGATAAATGTAACAGATACTCATCACACTCACTCAATCCCAGGGACATTCCTCTTCAATGCCTTCCACTATCCATCCACTTTCTCTCAGTTCTTGTCCATTTTCTTTCAAGGTCCTTATACGCATGTTCATGTGAAGTGTGCCGATGAATTTTTTAAAAGCTCTATTTTGTACTTTAGTAGTTAAAAACTGTGCTTTCAGCCAGATGTGGTGGCTCACTCCTGTAATCCTAGCACTTTGGGAGGCCAAGGCAGGTGGATTACCTGAGGTCAGGAGTTCGAGACCAGCCTCACCAACATGGTGAAACCCCATGTCTACTAAAAGTACAAAAAAAAAAAATGAGCCAGGCATGGTGGTGTGTGCCCGTAATCCCAGCTACTTGGGAGGCTGAGGCAGGAGAATCGCTTGAACCCGGGAGGCAGAGGTTGCAGTGAGCCAAAATCCCACCGCTGCACTCCAGCCTGGGCGACAGAGCAGGACTCCTGTGGTGGGCTGCAGTTTCAAGCTGTTGTTCTCAGACTCCCATAATCTTAGGTAAGTCAAGTGACCAAGTTTATGATAACTCTTTTAATTTTTGCCTTCCCAAGATCAGACTCTAAACTCAGAAAACAGGCTGGATGTAGTGGCTCACGCCTGTAATCTCAGCACTTTGGGAGGCTGAGGTCGGCAGATCGCTCGAGGTCAGGAGTTCAAGACCAGCCTGCCCAACATGGTGAAACCCCATTTCTACCAAAAATACAAAAAAATTAGCTGGGCATGGTGGCACACACCTCTAGTCCCAGCCGCTTGGGAGGCTGAGACACAAGAATCACTTGAACCCAGGAGGCAGAGGTTGCAGTGAGCTGAGATCGTGCCACTGCACTCCAGCCTGGTCAACAGAGAGAGACTCTGTCTCAAAAAAAAAAAAAAAAAATTGAAAAATAAAAAAATAAACTCAGAAAACAAAAACATACAAGAAACTCCACATTTTTTTAGGATGTCTTTTTCACCTAAAACTATCTTTGAGATCTCCCAAAGAAGGGACTGTGGAAAATCACAAAGATTTGTTCTTTCATCTTATGAAAAGAAGAATATTGTCAACATTTAGGCTCATTTTACACTCCATATTTCTCTTCTGTTGCTTTTATTTTACCCCCTCCCCCAAGAGATGGGGTCTTGCTATGTTGCCAAAGCTGGATTCAAACTCCTAGATTCAAGTGATCCTTCCAGCCTCCTAAGTAGCTGGGACTACAGGTGTGCACCACCATGCTAGGCCATGTTGCTTAATTAGCTCAAAATTGCCCTAAGAATTTCATGAACAGAGTTGTCAAATCACAAGATACTTAATATTGGTAAAATGTGGTTAATATAAATGTTTCAGAGATTGTGCACGTTCCAGAAAGAAAAAGAAAGCCCTGGAAAAGTATCAATGCCTTCACTGTCCGTGATACATTTTTATCTTCAGGAGACATAATGATCACTTCCTTATGTAACAGTAATAGTAACTGCAATAAAGGACATTGTTCTCCTCCATTCTAATTGTATTGGTTATTGTAATAAATTAACAACAGCCAATTAGTTGTGCCATTACAGGTAGTTCTCTTGTCCTCTAATGCTGTCCTGAAGGTTCTGTCACAAGCTATGAGATGAAAATTGGGTCTTCAATAAAGCAGTGTCGAGCCTCATGTGAAGGGCCACACCCTTCAAAGATAAGCCTCTGGCTGCTGGCTTTTGAGCTGACAAGACAGACAACTTTCAGACTATACCCCAGGACGGAGTTGAGATTTCCAGGATTCTTTTTAGCCCAGAAACAGGTGGCAGACTAATGATTCAAAATCCAGGGGTATAAGAATTAATTACATAGAATAGCATGAACTGATAAGAGATGTTTACTTGTACTGGGTTTATTGGAAATGTTATTGGCATTATATGTATGTTCTATATTCTGCTCATATGTATACATGGAAGCCCCTCTTCTTTCTTCTTATTTTATCTGTAACTTTCTGTCTGGCTAAATAAGAAAGCATATTCAAAAGAAGCAAATACTCTTACCGAGCATTCTTAGTTTTCATGGCAATATGGTTATTTGCATATGTTCAGTGAGAATGTCTCTTGACTTTACTAGAGAAAAAATGGAACATAATTTGTGCAACTAAGGCTAAACCTGATGTACCATACTTGTGACTAATTCTCTGCACTCAAGCATAACAAGCCCACCATTAAGGAATCAGAGTTGTACTTTTATGTGGAATCAATGCTGAAAAAGCCCTTCCAGGAAAACTGGCTTGGTCTTATTCTATGGCTTTCAAGATCCCAGCCTCACAGGTAGTAAGCCAGCTTCTCCTTAGCAGGCCGGGAGCTGTCAAGTATGGGGGTTCTTGAGCAAAGAGGAATTCACCAAAACTATAGGTAGTGCATTGGAGAGTTGCACGAACTTGGTTTTCTAGACTTAGAGTACAAAATCAAATAATAGAGGCCTTTAAAAATCTATAATTACTTGTAAAAATATCTGGCAGAAATTCTCTGGCTTCATACAGTTGTAGTTGCTTAGTACTCTATGGCTCCAGATTTGCTGAGCAAACTCAAGGGAGGAGGCTCTTTTGGTTAATTAACACTCCTCACTGCCTCTAGGTAAATAATAAAGACAAAACACAACTAGATTAGACTTTTTTTCTTAAGAATTATTTTTGGAGATAATTCGTTAAGAAAAGGAGAATGTAAAGAAAGGGAGGAGGCCAGGCGCAGTGGCTCACGTCTATAATCCCAGCAATTTGGAAGGCCAAGGCACACAGATCAGAAGGTTGGGAGTTTGAAACCAGCCAATATGGTGAAACCTCTTGTCTACCAAAAATACAAAACTTAGCCGGGCATGGTGATGGGCGCCTGTAGGCCCAGCTACTCAGGATGCTGAGGCAGGAGAATTGCTTGAACCCAGGAGGTGGAGGTTGCAGTGAGTGAAGATTGCGCCACTGCACTCCAACCTGGGTGACAGAGCGAGACTCCGTCTCAAAAAAAAAAAAAAGAAAGGGAGGAGAAATGTTAAGTAAAATTATCCAAAACATACATATTCATTTTTAAAATGTCATTGCTATTGAAAGCTTTTTTTTTTCTTTGAGATGGAATTTCGCTCTAGTCGCCCAGGCTGGAGACCAGTGGTGCGATCTTGGCTCACTGCGACCTCCCCCTCCAGGGTTCAAGGATTCTCCTTCCTCAGCCTCCTGAGTAGCTGGGACTACAGGCCTGCATCACCACACCTGGCAAATGTTTGTATTTTTAGTAGAGACAGGGTTTCACCATGTTGGCCAGGCTGGTCTTGAACTCCTGACCTCAGGTGACCCACCCACCTCAGCCTCCTAAAGTGCTGGGATTACAGGCATGAGCCACCGCACCCAGCCTGAAAGCTTTTATTGCAAAATAAACAGGGTTATGAAACAATAAAACAAAGGGTTATGCTAGAGAAAGAGTGTTCAGATTACCTACGACATTCTACAGTAAGAATGCTCTGCCTCAATTTCCCACAGATATTTCATGTACACCTAAACCATAATTTCCCCTATTTCCTACCAGTCCCACCAACTAATTTCCTGGTAGCTTTATGCATCTGGCAAGCAGCACGTAGTGCAATCAGCTGGAACACCAGGTGACTGACTGCAGTTTTGGATAGTTTTCTCATGTCCACTAGAGGAAAGGAGCAATTAGCTTCTTGTACTAGTCACTTATGTCAGGGTAAGCTTCCTTGTATCAGCGAGCACCAGCATGTTGTTGTTTAAAGGAGATGATTGTTACACTGCCTGCAGGAAGGGTCTGGAAGATTACTACTAGTCATCTTTCAGATTTAACCACACAGAGAAGTGAGAACTCTGCTCGCTGTACATGTAACTCTCATGTAGAAGTTGGATGTGCATGATAAGCATCTACCAACCCTGTCCTGGCTTATTATCATGCAGCTTTAGTAAAAATGCTTCATTGAAAATGAAAAATCAGAGATAAATGTTAAACCAAGCAGGGTATGGCTCTCCAGGGCCAGTGGGGACAGAGGATCTTCCTAACCATTCTGCCCTTATGAGAACCTTCCAATATCATTTTCAAAACTTCAGCCTTGATGTGCAAAGATCAGTCTGGGGACTTAGTTGGGAGGAGAGATTTAAAAGAGCTAAAACACACACACAAACACACAAAGACAAGGGGTCAGGGGAGACAGTTGTTGTTTTATATTTTAATTTTTTGACCTTGTGAGGAATGCAGCAAAGTGAAGATGAAGAAAAAGAGAGAGAGAATAGAGATGAAGGTTGAATGAGATGGAAGAAAATAGGAGCCCAATCTGCAGAAATGACAGTGGGACTTTTTTTTTTTAAGCACAAGGTTGTCTAATAGCATTTGAAAAGTGTAATGCAAATCTCTTTGTTCCTGTTTACCTTCATAGAGTCAGATATGCTCATGAATGTCTTGTAAGTTTTCTTTTTTATTTTGTTTTGTTTAGTGAAAATTAAGAAAAGTTTTTATCTGGGTTAATAAGAATAGCACCTTTATGATGCTGAGATGATCCTTAAACCTGACGTATTCAGTGGAAGGGAGTTTGGAGCCAAACCAGTCTCTTCATTCATATAAATCTTGGGGAGGGCACTAGGTTTTTAAAAGTGCTTCACATGGGGAGAAGGAGCTTGCCAGCTGTGGGCCTGTTTGCCTGCAAATACTTCCTTTAACATCTTCCTACTCTTTTGGGGCACTGACCGGGAGTGGCTGTAAACCCATTTTCCCAGGCTCCATGGCTGCTGTTGACAGCTGGGTTCAGCCAGTGGGAGGCACTAGAGAAGCCAGGCTCCCTCTGCCTTGGGAAGTGCTGTTCCAGCAGCTGCAGGGGGAGGGGAAGGAGGGATCTGGGTAATCAGGCCCAACGTGACAGCAGTCACCCTCTGGTGACCTTGTGCCCCTATGCTACCCCCTCCTCCTTTGGTCCCTCCAGCTTGAGCATGGTAGAGGCTTCCTGATGTTGCTAATATTTAGGTTGCTTTAATGGCCACATTTTGACGTCTTAGGTTTTTTATTTCTGTGGGTAGATAATTCTCTGCATTAAAGATGCCCTAGTCTAAATATTCAGGAGGTTTCTCTTTCCGGGTTACACTTAGGCTGAAACATCAGTTACCACGTGGATTACATAGCAAAACAAAAAACCTATCTGTTGTACAGACTTTGAGAAATTTCCACAAAATAGACTGCAGGTGCCACACAATTGTGGGGAGGGCTGTCCCAACTCAATGCACACCACATGTGAAAAACAAGTTCAACTTGAAAGTAAATAAGAGTGTGTCCTTCAAGAACAACACTGACATTCCCCACTTCATGCAGGAAGGGCTGGAGGCAAGAGGGGTTCCAGGAAGTCTGTGTGGGCCCAGATGAGTCCAGCACTTTCTGCAGGGAGGTTTCCTCTAGCTAGGGCTGGAACAGAATATGCAGGTGCCCTTGGCTGTGCGGAAATATTCTGCCCCATTAAACTGAATTTCTATTAAGCATCTATTTATAGAAGACAGTAAACACCCCATGAATAAAAGACAGAGAATGGTAGCAGCACAAAGTCTCTTTTCTCTCCTCCCAAGTATTTGGCTCTGGTCCAAACTCACGTATCTTGCTCCGTAAAACAAAGTGCCTTGGTTAACCTAACGTTATTCCTTGAACAGTAGTTTAGTGATCAACTAGTTTTTTGCTGATGTTGTTTGAGACAGAGTCTCACTCTGTTGCCCAGGCTGGAGTGCAGTGGCGAGATCTCAGCTCACTGCAACCTCTGCTGCCCGGATTCAAGGGATTCTCCTGCCTCAGCCTCCCAAGTAGCTGGGATGACAGGCGCCTGCCACCGCACCTAGCTAATTTTTTTTTTTTTTTTTTTGTATTTTTAGTAGAGATGGGGTTTCACCATCTTGGTCAGGCTGGTCTTGAAC
Source organism: Hylobates moloch (assembly GCF_009828535.3). Lineage (NCBI taxonomy): Eukaryota > Metazoa > Chordata > Mammalia > Primates > Hylobatidae > Hylobates > Hylobates moloch. The sequence continues at coordinate 74,296,172 of NW_026652276.1, forward strand.
TCCTGACCTCGTAATGCACGTGCCTCTGCCTCCCAAAGTGCTGGGATTACAGGCGTGAGCCACCGCGCTCTGCCCGTGATCAACTGATTTTAAACATACAAATCCTTTGGGGATTTTATCTCAAACTTTACGTTTCTTAACAAAGAATTCCTTCCAAACACATACAGTACTCCTTTTAAAGGAGGTCTTGGTAAATGCATTTCCTGGATTAGATTGTATTATTGATCCCAATTCCTTACCACTTCCTGCAACTACATTCTTTTCAAACCCTCGATGTCAGTGGACTGTCTTCCCTTCCCTTGATTTTGAACTAATTATAGGATTTGTGGCCAGTGATGCTTGGGCAGAGTGCAGTGTGCCTCTTCTGAGCTTAGGCCATAGGAGACCATGAATCTTTCTGCATTTCCTTTTGCATTTCTGCCTTCGCCCTGCTAGCCCACTGGGCCAAAGAGAATAAGAAACAAGTAGAGCAGAGTTGCCCCATCAGCTGATCCACAGACTTAAGAGCAAACCCAGCCAAGATTAACAGAGCCAGCCATCTAACCCAGCATAGATGCCAACCCCACTACCCAGAAGGCACATAAATAATAGTAAATAACTATGATTTTTAGCCACTAAGTTTTGGGGTGATCTGTCATGCAGTAGTAGATATGTTACCCTCTTATATATTGGTAGCTCAAACACCTGCCCAGTTGGTCATCCCCTAATCTAGCTTGCATTTAGGTTTACACATAGTAAGGATAGCAGTGTCAGGAAAAGAGTAGGGACCCCATTATCGCTTACTGCTAATGAAGGCAACTGCGTGAGGCAAAGAAATGGGATAGTGGCCCAGCTACCTTCATGCTGCTACAGGGACATAGTATACAAATATCCTGCCATAGCTCCCTCTGTATCACTATATTTCCAGGGAATTTGGACCTCTAAGCCATGTGAAAAACACAATGACTGTAACATTACGTGTTCTAGATCTAAGACTTTGCAACAGAAATCCACATAGAGAGACGAGGCAGAATTGGTTCCAACAACTGACTGATAGGAATTATTTATAGAGCTCATATAAGTTTGGTAAACATGTGTAAGAGTGAATCAAAATGTTCCATGCTTAATGAGAAATACATAGTAGATAGAACGGTAAATTAATTAACACAGATTTAGGGAGTTCATTTACAGCTTAAGTTTGGTAAACATGTAGTATTGCCTTTTAAACTTAAGTCTCTGAAGGACATGTAAAGGTTACTTACTGTGGCTGGGATTATCTGGAAGACCAAAGTAGAACTACCAAGCTCATTGTCTGCAAAGCTAAAGCTAACTGAACTATAGCTGTGGATACCAGAACACTTTTGGCTTGGAGTTAGTAGCTGGGAAAATAGATCTTCTGCACAGGTGGGGGAAATGCACATCCCTGTCTACCCACCTGCAAGAAATGAAGCACTCTCCTTTCAGTTGAGTAGTTCACTTCTTGCAGGTGGGTAGATTGGGAGGTGCCCAGAATACTCTGGGAAGTAACCTTATTCTTGTGAAAGGGTGGAGAACTTGTAGTAGCCATAGGACATGAGGATAGTAATATTTAGCATCCAGCTGTTGTGAAGATTACTTAAATGGCATGTGTGAATCTTTTAGCACAAATCTTGTCTTATAATAAATGCACAATAAACACTAGCTATTGTGATTAGCAGTATAACTAGAATCTCTTCTTTAGGATGATAAGAGAAAATCATCAGATATAGAAACATATATAACATTTTGAACAGCTGCAGCCAATCTGAATCATCACAATAAGTTGTTCCTGAAGAAATAAGAAGTTTGGAAACTTCTAATGTATGCTTTCAACTTGATTGATAAAGACAATACATTGATAAAACTATGACACAAAACCATGAAAAGGAAAATAATTGAGAGTAGGAAAGAGCTCTTAGAAATGCAAATCACAGCTGCTAAATTATAAATAATAAGAAATAAAAGCAAATGAAATATGATAAAACTTTGAGGCAGGGAATTAGGAAACATGTTCAAGAAATTTTCCCAGAACTTAAAAAGACAAATTCAAAATGATGAAAAAAAAAAAAAAGGTTAGATGCCGGAGCAGTAGCACCTGCTTGTAGTCCTAGCTACTCAGGAGGATAAAGTGAGAGGATCACTTAAAGCCAGGAGTTGGAGGTGATAGTGTGCTATGATCACACCTGTGAATAGCCATTCCACTCCAGCCTGGGCAACACAGCAAGACCCTGTCTCAAAAAGCAAAAAAAAAAAAAAGGTAAATATGTTTTCATATGTTTAAAGATCATTTGTATTTCTTTCTGTTCATATCCTATGCCTGTTTATTAATTGGGCTGTGAGTGTTTTGCTTCCTAATTGCTGGCAACCCTATATTGGAGAGGGAATCATATTTTGTAGTGTTAGCTGCAAAAAATTTTCTAATTTATCACATATACTTCTTAAAATTATTCTAGGCAAAGATTGGTCCATAATAAAAAAAATTGAAATATGGCCAGTGTAGTTTAACTATTAACAAAATAAAAACGTCAAATCACCAAAAGGGGAAAAAAGCAAGGATCCTAACACAACATAGTGAATAATTTTTTAAAAAACAGCAAGAAAGCATAAAATATATTAAAAAAAGATGGAAAACCATGTATATCCATTCCTTAATAAATACAAATAGCTTGAATTTAAATAATAAAGATCTTCATACTGAGTCAAAAAATCATGTCCAAGTATAACTTGTTAATAAAAAGGTGAAAATAAAGTTATGTGTGAGAGTAAAACAAAGGAAAAGTGGCATTATTAGCATCAAACTAGAAATTGAGAAAAAAATCATTAAATGGGACAAAGAATCATTTTATATTGATTAAGGGTAGAATACACAACAGAAATACAGTATTAATAATTTCTATAAGCTAAATGATATACCTTTAAAATATGAAACTTACAAAACCATTAGTGGGAATATTTGAACATACCTCCATCTGTTTTTATATATCAAGTGGACAAAAATTAAATAAGGAAATAGAGAAACTGAAAAAGCAAGTGTAAGTACAAAGACAAATTTTTGAATAAACTCTGCCAGAGTTCAATTTTTCCATATGTATAAGAGTGAATCAAAATGTTCCATGCCTAATAAGAAATACATAGTAGATACAACGGTAAATTAATTAACACAAATTTAGTGTTAAGTGAGCAAATTAAATTTCTTAAAACAGATATTTTAGTAATGTGCTGGTAAATATTTTACAACCAGCTCTCTAGGGTAAGAAAAGAGCTGTGATTTTTAGCATTTGCCTATTTTGGTGGTGTCAATAATATTCCTACTCTGTCTGATTTCAAGCTAATTACATGAAGTCACTGAAAGCAGAGTTGGGAAGATATATGCCTCACTGGCTTTTGCAGGCTGGTGTGAGTAGGCTTTAGCACACAACTGACGCATTTAATGACAAGTGAGCAAGCACATTTTCCTATAATGAACAAGTCTAACAAGCCTTATAGTCACTCAAGCTTCATGGATAAATGGTCCAATCTTGGGAGACACAGCAAAAACTTAATAATAAATAGTTAAGTATTACAAAAGTCCACTTGCCTTTATCATGAAACATAAAACAGAAACTGATTATAATGCTAACAAAAAACAGAGAATATGTAGATTTAAGACCAAATAATATCACTGCTACCCCTAGCTAATCTCTGATGGTGTTCTTTGTTTATGATATCTCCGTGGGCACCAAAACGGAAATAAAAAGTAAGAATAATTTCAACTTATCACTTAAGTGCTTATGTCTACAGATTATTCTTTTTTCAAAGCTTCTGATCAAATTGTAACCTGAAGTCTATCATTTTTTTATTCTCACACACACACACACACACACACACACACACACACACACATACACACAATTATAGTCTACTGAGTATTCATTTCCTTTGAATATGAATTCTTGGTCAATATGTTATTTAATAATCACAAATCGTGAAAAAAATGAGAGAGGACGTGATGAGACTGAACTTAAATATATAGAAATATGGCCATAAATGTCTACATGATAGTTTTAGTTTTTTGGTGGGGGAGGAATATGGTAAGGGAAGAAATTTAAAAAGAATCATGTAACAGATGTGGAAATGATGAGTAATACCTATCAGGAGAGAAATGTTTTAGGTTAATGATAAGCACATAAATGTATTTGCTTAGAGGGTTGATAAGCATATAATTATGTAATTATGTACACAAGCATATTATGTACTATGTGGCAACAGAAACAGAATGTACTAAATTAGTGGATTTATGAGAGCATGTCTTGGTCAATTAGATGTTTGAAGGCTTTGACAGGATCTGAATGTTTACAATCCTGTAACCACAAAAACGAGACAGTTGGAGTTTGTCAGGTTGGAACAAAGGGTTCCTTTCCTAAGACTTAACTTTTTTTTTTTTTTTTTTTTTAAGACTTAACTTTTTAGATACCTCTTCTAATTGCCCCAGTGATCTAGTTAAGATTAGGCTCAGCTGGCCGGGTGCGGTGACTCACGTCTGTAATCCCAGCACTTCGGAAGGCCAGTTGGGCGGATCATTTGAGGTCAGGAGTTGGAGACCAGCCTGACCAACATGGAGAAACCCTGTCTCTACTAAAGATACAAAAAAATTAGCTGAGTGTGGTGTTGCATGCCTGTAGTTCCAACTACTCGGGAGGCTGAGGCAAGAGAATTGCTTGAACCTGGGAAGTGGAGGTTGCAGTGAGCTGAGATCGATTGAGCCACTACTCTGCAGCCTGGGCGACAGAGCGAGACTCCATCTCAAAAACAAACAAACAAAACAGAACAAAACAAGCAACCAAAAAAAGACTAGGTTCAGCTGCAAATGACAGAAAACCCAAACTAACAATCACCTAAACAGGAGAGAAATGAGTACTTCTTTCTTGTAGAGCTCTAGACAGGTGGTCCAGAGCTTTCCATGGCAAGGCTTTCCATGGTGACAGGGACCTGGACTCCATCTACTTGCTTCTTGTGTGTGGCCTTAACTTTATCGTGCCAGGTATGGTAACTCATGCCAAGCCACCAAATGGAGGAAAGGGAGAATGGGAGACAATGGGTGTTTGGGAGCTGTCTGGTAAGGAAGTTTCCTGGAAAGTGCCATACTCTACCTTCTCCTAAATCTCATTGATGACAGAACTAATCTTAGCTGCAATGGAGGCCCCAAAATGTTCTATTTATTTCTGATTTCCATGGACTCAGCCAAATATTTTATTATCGTGGAAGAAAAAGAGAAGGCATGTTGAGGTGCCCCTAAGGTACTGATACTTGCTGCCTGAATACCAGTGATTAGAACTACCAAGAAGATCCTACTACTGCTGATCAAGGAGGCTTTTATCCATGTAACATATTAAAATGAAAAAAAGTATAAGTGCATGATGTAAGTGCCAATTATGTGTTTTATGGAAGGATTCACTAAGACGGAGGATTTTAGTGAAATATAGGAGGCTTTTGAATAGAGCAGCAGGTGAAATGAGATGAGGAAGGGTTAGATGGCAAGTCATAGACACATTCTGGGTCGGCTTGCTCAAGAGCACCTTGAGTGAGTCACCTGTTAATTAGCACAGTGCCATTTAAAGTTTGTCTATAGACCAGTAGCGGCACCATCACCTGAAAGTTTGTCTGAAATGCAACACTTGAGCCCCAACCCAGACCTAATGAACAAGAATTTCAGGAGACGAGGGGACAGGAATCTGTGTTCTAATAAGCACTCTGGGTGATTTTTAAGTGCTAAAAGAAGCATTGTTGTAGTAGATGGGCTTGAGCAATGTAAATAATCTTAAGTTTTAAAAATCCACCTTGCTCAAACAATGTAAATACACTAAGTTTTAAAAATCCACCTTGCTTCCCTCATAATCCTTGTATACAAGAAAACATTAGAGCTGAATACAGAAGTCAGCATTAGTAAAATAAAAATGGAATATTTACATATTTATGAAATAAAAACTTTCTTGTATTTTTAAGAATAAATTCTTTCCCATACCCCCACACATAGAAGTATTTATTTATTCATAATTACCAACTGACATTATTCTCGATATGGAAAAATTAGACACATTCTCATTAAATCACGAGCAAGATATCAATGCAATCATTATTTTTTACTATTGTCTTTTCAGAGTTAGCCAATGCAATTTGTCTCCAAATCAAAATAAATATGATAAATACTAGAAAGGATGGTGTAAATTTGTCATTATTTATAAATAATATGATTGTCCTATTTTTAGAGAAATAAACTTGCTTAAAGAATCATGTAAGGCTGGGCATGATGGCTCACACCTGTAATCCTGGCCCAAAGGAGGCTGAGGTGGGCAGATCTCTTGATCTCTTGAGCTCAGGAGTTCAAGTCCAGTCTGGGCAACATGAGGAAATCCCATTTCTATAAAACACAAGACAAAACAAAACAATACAAAACAAAAATTAGCCATGTGCAGTGGTAGACGCCTGTAGTCCGAACTACTTGGGAGGCTGTGGTGGGAGGATCACTTGAGCCTGGGAGGTCAAGGCTGCAGTGATATGTGAATATGCCACTGTACTCAAGCCTGGGTAGCAGAATGAGACCTTGTCTCAAAAAGAAAAAAAAATCATGTGAAAACTGGGTAAAAACCTAGCACTATAAATATGCCAATTTTCCAACATCTAATCTAGGTAATTAGTGACATTGAACCAAAACTTAACTTAAAAAAATACATAAAACAATCTTAAAGTTCATTGATGAGCAAAAATACCTATGAAAAATTTGGGAAGAAAACTGAGATCTTGGTTTACCATATATTACATGCACAAAAAAAGAGAAGGAAAATACAACATTGCAGTAGTCAAACCAGAATAGGAGGGCAAAACAATAGAACAAAATGGAAAATATATACATTATATAGAATAAAATATTTGTATATATATGCACATACAACTATTTGTATATATACGCACATACAAATATTTGTATATATACGCACATACAAATATTTGTACATATACGCATATACAAATATCTGTATATATATGCATATACAGATATTTGTATGTATTCAAGTATATACAAATATGTAGAATAAGATATATACATATATATATAATTTAATGTATGAAAAAAGAAGCATTTCAAACTAGTAGAGAATGAACAGCCTAGTCAATAAATGACACTCTTCATATGCTTTGACCCAGTAATATGTGTATAAAGAGATATCCCAAATATTCATAAGTATATTTTTAGTACATGACAATGGTGGCATTTTAGAGTGAGAAAAAATATCATTTACTGACTCCATGGCACAGGGATAATGGGTTGTATTATCTATTATGTGAGAAATAAAATTATGTTCCTGTTTCCTATCACATAAAATAAGAAGACTAAAACATTAAATTATTTAATGGATGAAAATGCAAATTAAAGTTAAAATAAGATACTGTCTTAAACTTATCAGATGAGCGAAAGTTTGGTATCACACTATGTTGGTGAATGTGGAGAAGGAACAGAAACTTTAAAATATTTTTTGTAATGTATAAATAGTTCTCTAGAAGACTATATGGCAATATCCATAAAAATTTAAAACACTCATCCTCTTTAATTCACTGCTATCAGTCAGTCAGCCTTCTCCAGAGAAACAGACTCAATGGAATACATGTATAAAGAGTGTTATTTTAAGGGATTGGTGCAGATGATTGTGGGGGCTGGCAAGTCTAAAATATGTGGGGCAGGCCAGCAGGCTGAGAACTCAGGCAGGGGTTGATGCTACAGTGTTAGGGAAGAAGTCATCCTTTTTCTGAAAATCTTAGTGTTTGCTGTTAAGGCCTTCAACTGATTAGATGAGACCCATTCATATTTTTTAGGGTAATCTTTGCTTAAAGTCAACTGATTTTAAATATTAACTATAAAATCTTTTTTTTTTTTTTTTTTTTTTTTGAGACGGAGTCTTGCTCTTTCACCCAGGCTGGAGTGCAGTGGCGCAATCTCGGCTCACTGCAGGCTCCGCCCTCCAGGGTTCACGCCATTCTCCTGCCTCAGCCTCCCTAGTAGCTGGGATTACAGGCGCCCGCCACCTCGCCCAGCTAATTTTTTGTATTTTTAGTGGAGACAGGGTTTCACCATGTTAGCCAGGATGATCTCGATCTCCTGACCTCGTGATCCGCCCTCCTTGGCCTCCCAAAGTGCTGGGATTACAGGCGTGAGCCACTGCGCCCGGCCTCAACCATAATATCTTAATAGCAATACCTAGATTTGATTAAATAACTGGATACTATAGCCTAGCCAAGTGACATGTAAAACTATCACACTCGCCAAACTTCATTTCTAAGAGTTTACACTAAAGATATACTTGCACATATAAAATTTTGTATTTACACACACATATGGAAAATCATTTGCCACATTTTTTCATGATAACAAGAGACAAGAAACAATCTAAGTGTAGGGAAACAGAGCTGGTTAAATACTGTGTATACTGAGATGAAATAATAACTGAAATATTGTTAGGTTAAAAAACAAGATATGGTTTTGTGTGAAAATATCTTTATAAGGAATTCATACTTGTATGTACTTTAATATGCAGAGACTATCTCTAGAAGTATATACAAAAACCGGGTGGTAAAGTAATGGCTAGGACAGAGACTTACCTTTTACTTGTATAGTCTTTCTACCTTTCAAATTTTGAGCTATGTTAAACATTCCCAATATCCATTAATTAAAAAGTAGATGGGCTATGCATCTCCACAATGGCTAAAATTAAAAGGACTGACAGTGCTAAATGCTGGCTAAGGTGTGGAGTAACCATAATTCTCATGTACTCTTGGTGGGACTGTAAAATTTTACAACCACTTTAAAAAGTCTTGGCAATTTACTACAAAACTTAACATATACCTACCCAAGAGCCTAATAATTTTACTCCTAGGTGTTTACCTAAGAAAAATGAAAGCATATGTCAACAAAAAAGACAATTGTACAAGAACATTCATAACAGCTTTATTTGCAATAGCCAAAAACTAGAAACAGCCCAGGTGTTCATCAGCAAAAGAATGGCTGAACCTACTGTGGTATATTCATAGAATGGAATACTACTTGGTAAAAAAATGAAAGAAACTGCTCCTAGATGCAACAGTATGGATAAATTTCCAAATCATTATGCTGAGTGAAAGACGTTTTTAACAAAAGACTACATATAATTCCATTTTCATAAATTTCTAGAACAGGTAAAATCCATGATGGAGAAAACTAGAAGAGTGGTTGCCTCTGAAGGGCAAGGTAAGTGTTGACTGAGGAGGGAAGGAAGGCATTTCCTGGGGTTCATAGTAATGTTTTATAACTTAATAGAGGTTTGGGTTTACATGTTAAAAACTTATAGAATGATACACTTAAGATTTGGGTATTTCATTGTAAATTTCACCTTAAAAATCTTAAATATTGAACTCTAATTAATTATATGCATGCACAGTTAATCTTTTTTTACTATCAGGGCAGGAAAGTTGGTTTGTTTTCAGTGTAAATATATAGTAGTGGCTAGGACTCAGTGAAATGGGCACTGTTATACACTTATTAATGGGAATGTTAATGTACAAATATGTTTATTATGTCATTCTTCATAATATCAATTAATTGGAATTGATTTTTTAAATTGACAATATTTTAAAGTTAATGTAAGATGGAATTCGAAGCAAACATTTTTAAAATTGTAGAACATCAATTGCAAGGAAACGTGTTCAGGGATGTTTTAAAATAAAAATTTTATTTAGAAAGTGAATACATCAAATTGGCTGGGCACAGTGGCTCACACCTGTAATCCCAGCACTTTGGGAGGCCATGGTGGCAGATAGAATACTTGAGGCCAGGAGTTTGAGACCAGCCTGGTCAACATGCTGAAACCCCGTCTCTACTAAAAAATTTTAAAAAATTAGCCAGGTGCAGTGGCACACGCCTGGAATCCCAGCTACTGGGGAGGCTGAGGCATGAGAATAACTTCAGCCTGGGAGGCAGAGGTTGCAGTGAATGGAGATCATGCCACTGCACTCCAGCCTGGGTGACAGAGTAAGACTCTGTCTCAAAAAGAAAAGAAAAGAAAAGAGGTTGGGCACAGTGGCTCATGCCTGTAATCCCAGCACTTTGGGAGGCCAAGGTGGGCGGATCACAAGGTCAGATCAAGACCATCCTGGCTAACGCGGTGAAACCCCATCTCTACTAAAAAATACAAAAAATTAGCCAGCCGTGGTGACGGGCGCCTGTAGTCCCAGCTACTAGGGAGGCTGAGACAGGAGAATGGTGTGAACTCGGGAGGCAGAGCTTGCAGTGAGCCTAGATTGCGCCACTGCACTCCAGCCTGGGTGACAAAGGGAGACTCAGTCTCAAAAAAAAAAAAAGGAAAAGAAAAGAAATAATAATAAAAAAAGAAAGCAAGCAAATATATCAAATTATATAAAAATGTTTCTATATTTAGAAAATGTACTGGTAACAGATAAACTAAAATTTTATTAAGGTTATTTTACAGTAGTATACCATATACTATTTTTATTCCTCTTCCTGCATTTCAGTACTATTCAAATTTTCTATAATTAACATACATTAATTTTGAATAGAAAATAGAGTGCTATTCTTGAAAGTAAATAACTTAAATTTTTGTAGGAGTCAGAAAATTTAAAGAAAGTTAACTGAGACTAGTAGTTAGCTGTATAACAAGTCACCCCAATACATAGTCTTTAAAATAATAACCATTTATTTAATTCATGATTCTGTGGGTCAGTAATGTGGGTTAGGCTGAGCTGGGTGGTTCTTCTGGTCTCAGCTGGGCTAATTTACATGACTGTGATCAGCTTCTGGGTTGACTAGGAATGGCTCGTTGTTGGCTAAAGTGTCTTGGCACTCTTCCATGTTGTTTCTGATCTCTAGCAGGCTAGCCCAGGCCTGTGCACATTGTCACTCATCAAGTTTACGAAAGAGCTAGGGGACGTGTGCAAAGACTCTTGAGGTTCACGCTTGAAACTGGCAGGTATTGTTCCTGTAGCATTCCATTAGCCAAAGCAAGTCACAAGACTAGTCCAGATCCCAGTAGCAGGAAAAGAAACTCCACCTATTAATGGGAGGAGCTGAAAAGTTACATCATGAAAAGACTTAGATATGGAGTATGGAAAAATCTGTGGCCATTTTTGCAAATCCATTACATCTAACACTAGTCCTTATATTATAGACAGATAATATACCAAATGTTAAGGAAATGAATTGTATGCAAAGATCCCTGCCTGGTATAAAAATAAAATTAGTGGTAAAATTATAAGTAATCAACCAATTTATATACAATTAATTATAAAGCTAATAATACAAACGTATACTTTTTTTTTTCTGAGACGGAGTCTCACTCTGTCACCAGGCTAGAGTGCAGTGGTGCAATCTTGGCTCACTGCAACCTCCGCCTCCCGGGTTCAAGCGATTCTCCTGCCTCAGCCTCCCAAGTAGCTGGGACTACGGGCACGTGCCACCACACCCAGCTAATTTTTTTAATTTTTAGTAAAGACAGGGCTTCACCATGTTGGCCAGGATGGTCTCGATCTCTTGACCTCATGATCCACCTGCCTCAGCCTCCCAAAGTGCTGGGATTACAGGTGTGAGCCACTGCACCCAGCCCACAAATGTATACTTTTATAATAGTTATTCAACATGGCAAGGCACAACTTACTATTTCATTTTTAGATCTGGAAAACCTTAGTCATGTGAAGTTTAATGGGCCTGATTCATTTTAGAAAAAAAAGAAATGTAGGAAGCAAATATAAGAATTCAAAACCAAACAAAAACTTCAAGTATAGTCCAGTTCATTGTCAGTCTCTAATATTTGTATTGAATTTCTGCCAGTTTATTTTTCCCTAGTCATGTGGAATTCTGGTCAGAAAATTTAGCTGGCTGAATGAATTTACATGCATAATACATTTACACACATGGGCATGTATGCACACACACCACACATCCCTACACAAATTCTCCCCTTCCAAAGAATTAATATACTCTACGCACATCTTTAAACTCTAGCCAATTGAAAATGTTAGCATAGAAACGCTGTAGAATTCTAAACTAGTATCCTTTCTCGAGAATGTCTGGAAAACTATGTGTATACATACATGTAGAAAAATATGTGTGTGCAGGTTTATATATAGTTAAAATGATTGAAAAATCCAGAATTTTAAATCTAGAGTGTGCCTTGGAGATCATATACAATCACAGTTTTATACAGATGTGATAACTGGGGTTGAGGAAATTAAGTGAGTGATTTAATAAATCTAAAATGGTAATTTCTGAATAAAAGGAAGAATTTCAAGAACAATCTATAGTAGATTTGGTAGATTGGTGCTTCATATCTATCCCATCTTCCTGTACTGCGGAGGCTTGTAAGGAACATGGCCGTGCTTTGGTCAAGGATAGACCGAGGTAGGATGTTTACATCCTGCATGACTTAGCGAGTTTAAAGTACAGGCATATAACTCCACTCGTTATCACAGCCATGTAGCCATAATGGGAAGGCTACCACTTGGCCTAAGCCACTATTGTCTGTAAAAGGCATAATTGCCCTCTTGATACTGTGCAGGTGCACTGGCGCCCAGAGAGAGAGAGCCAAAGCTGTCCATCTTTGCAGATGGACAGAGGGGAGCCAGGACACAGCTCGGGTCACTTGTGCCCAGAGAGAGAAAGAGTTAAGCTGCTGACCCTGAAGGCAAGGGAGAGCCAGCTGTGCAGCTATGTGTGGGGGCCACCGGACTAAGTAGCCGAGACAGGGCAGACAGTATGAGAAATCTGTTGATGAGAGCTGCTGCTGAATAAAATCATCTTTCACCTGCCCACGACCCCGAGTGTTCTTTCTGCTCATCCACCCACTCTCTTGAACCTCAGCATGGGCTGGAACCTGAACCTGGGCATGACATTTGGCATAATCATGAACCTGACAAGGCTGGAAAACTAGTAACTAATAACTATACTTCCCAGACTCTCTTACAGCTAGGGTTCTGGATGTGATTTAAGATTAACCAATTCATTTTCTCAATAGAAATCATATTGTTCATGCTGAATTAATCCACAAGATCAAACAGTCCAGCTTATTATGCAAAATTTTTTTTTATTTCTTTTTTTGTTCTTAAAAAAAAAAAAGGGATACATGTGCAGAATGCGCAGGTTTGTTACATAGGTATACGTGTGCCATGGTGGTTTGCTGCACCTATTGACCAGTCCTCTGAGTTCCCTCCCCTCACCCCCAACCCCCCACTATGCAAAAATTCTAGAACATTTGTGAGATTGGGTGCAGCACAAATAATTGCTTGATTACTCATTTTATTCACTACACTTTGCTGTGAACAACTTTGGACTAGTCCTTAAAATCAGAGCCATTCTGATTTTCTAAAAGAAAAAAGCAACTGGAAAAGAAAAGAAAACTCACCATCGAGGATATTCAAGAGTGTGACTCCAATTCTAAGGGCAATTCTGACAGAAAAGATTCAAAATACTTGGGGCAATACTTAAAATAACTACATAGCTCCCAATGTGACTTACTTAAATAGAACAATACTCTCTTAGATTTTGAAGTGTTTATTTTAAATTGGGTTTCATTGCTGGATAATTACATCATTTATACCATGTTAATCTGTCAATCAGGGATACTTAAAAATCTTTCAACTACCCTCTCCCACTCCAATGGAGTATTTCATGGAACAATAGAACAATGGAAAGAACATTACTGTTAAACTGATTAGACTCTCACTTATTAGCTACAAAATATTGTTAAAGTTATTTCTCTTTTCTGGGCCTCAGCTTTCTAACCTGTTAAATGCAGATAACATGTTGTACTTGCCTAATTAATAAAGTCGCTGACATACAGTTTTCCAATAAATATTAGCTCTCTTCCCCCCCAGCTCTACCTAATTATATATAGTAGTTTTTCGGTAACTGTTAGCTGTCTTCCCCCTAGCTATGTCTAATTAGGGCTTTACTGATAGACCCAGAAGTAGCAACTGGAAACAAAACTGTTGAGATTTCAGAAGTACTGGTTAAGAAAGATACATGTTTTACATTGGGAAGCATTTTCGTTTACCAATACCCAAGATAAAAAGCAAAATCTGAAGTTTAATACTCAAGGAAAAAGTGTATAAAAATATATTGTTGGAGTTTTGCAAAGAACAGGATCTGTTCTAGCTAGTTAAAAGGGGAGGTATTTATTACAGGAGATTAAAAGACTTTCAGATTTTGGGGAGGGCTAAAGGGTCTGTAGTGAATAAAATGAATAATCAAGTAATCATTTGTGCTGCATGCAATCCCACAAATGTTTTAGAATTCCTGCATAATGAGCCTATTTGACCTTATGGATTAATTTGGCATGGACAATACCATTTATATTGAAGAAACAAATTAATATTGCCTTCCCATGAGATTTGGATAGGCATACTTCCTGAGATCTTTATGTTCTTGGAGGAGTTTTTTATTCAAGATTTTGGAATCTTTTCAGGTCATGCTGAAAATATCAAGTTTCCCCGGGTTTCTATTGTACTCAAAACCATATTACTTTGTCCAGTTTCTCTTGAAAGTTTAGAATAAATGTCAAGCCATCTCTCTTTCTGCTCATTGCTCCACACACACCGCACAGTCTTCATAATACCGTTGCTTTTGCTCAAATTTTCCTTCCAAATGAAGCTGCTTCATGGCTTTTAAACACGAGAAAAGATTCTCAGCTTCCCTCTGAATGACAGAAACAAAAATCAAGCTCCAATCACATTTTTTTCCTCCTCCCAAATGGGCAAAAGTCAAGAAGTTTAAAAACTGAGGCCGAGGCAGGCGGATCACAAGGTCAGGAGATCGAGACCATCCTGACTAACATGGTGAAACCCTGTCTCTACTAAAAACACAAAAAATTAGCCGGGCATGGTGGCGGGCGCCTGTAGTCCCAGCTGCTCGGGAGGCTGAGGCAGGAGAATAGGGTGAACCCGGGAGGCGGAGCTTGCAGTGAGCCGAGATCGCGCCATGGCACTCCAGCCTGGGTGACAGAGCGAGACACTGCCTCAAAAAAAAAAAAAAAAAAAAAAAAAAAAGACTGTGGTATGCTGTAAAAGAAACCTTTGTAAATTGATAGGAGTGTAAATTAGTACAACCCCTATAGTAAGAAATTTGCCACTCTCCTTCTAAATTAAAAATGCACATACTCTTTGATCCAGCAATCCTACCTCTAGGACTTTTCCCATAGGTATACTTATACTCAATATCATATGTGTACATATTCATTGCAACCCTATTTGTAACAGCAAGAGTCCATTAAAAGAGATTTGGCTAAATAAATGGAATATTAATTAGCTCTTAAAATAATAGAAAGTTCTGAAATGTTCTATATCTTGCTTTGGACATTGGTTACACCTGTGTATTCATTTGTCAAAATATATCAAACTGGATCTGTGATGCTAGTGAAAATAAATTATACTTCAGTTTTAAGAAAAGGAAACATGGACGGTGTAGAATTGGGTTAAAAAACATAGGACTCCATGAAACCTTTTTAAAGACAATAATTATGTAAAAAAATGGGCTATGTGTCAGTATGTATAATATATTACTATCAGTATAGAAAAAATATGAACGTAATTGTATGTGTATAGAGTATCTCTTGAAGGATGCAAGAACAGCGTAATAGTAGTTACGTCTAGGAAAAAGAACCAGGTGGCTGGAAGATAAGGGATGAAGAGAGATTATTAATTTTTACCCTATACTCTTTTCTACCTTTAATTTTTATTACAGTATATGTAATAAATACTTTAAAGGAAAGTAATTTTTATGAAACTCTTGGCCAGGCGCGGTGGCTCACATCTCTAATCCCAGCACTTTGAGAGGCCGAGGTGGGCGGATCACAAGGTCAGGAGATCCAGACCATCCTGGCTAACACGGTGAAATCCCGTCTCTACTAAAAATACAAAAAAAATTAACTGGGCATGGTGGCACGCACCTGTAGTCCCAGCTGCTTGGGAGACTGAGGCAGGAGAATCGCCTGAACCCGTGAGGCAGAGGTTGCAGTGAGCCAAGATCATGCCACTGTACTCCAGCCTGGAGACAGAGTGAGACTGTCTCAAAAAAAAAAAAAGAAACTCTTATTCTAAATTTGTCATTAGCCAGTATTCCCATGGTTAATGGCTTATTTGAAAGAACAAATCTCTAATTCTTTCAGTAGATTATCAACCCTTTGGACTACTGGCCTACTGCTTTCCACCTCATAGTAAACATTCTATCTTTTAAAAGATAGTCCAGGCACAGTGGCTCATGCCTACAATCCCAGCACTTTGGGAGGCCAAGGCAGGAGGATAAATTGAGCCCAGGGGTTTGAGACCAGCCTGGTTAACATGGTGAGACCCTGTCTCTACAAAAAATAAAATAAATGGGCAGGGCATGGTGGCTCACGCCTGTAATCCTAGCACTTTGGGAGGCTGAGGCAGGCAGATCATGAGATCAAGAGATTGAGACCATCCTGGCCAACACGGTGAAACCCCAACTCTACTAAAAATACAAAAATTAGCTGCTTGTGGTGGCACATGCCTGTAATCCCAGCTACTCGGGAGGCTGAGGCAGGAGAATTGCTTGAACCAGGGAGTCAGAGGTTGCAGTGAACCAAGATTGTGCCACTGCACTTCAGCCTGGCGACAGAGCAAGACTCCGTCTCTAAATAAATAAATAAATAAATAAATAAATAAAATAAATTAGCCAGGTGTGGTGTCATTCACCTGTAGACCCAGCTACTTGGGAGGCTGAGGTGAGAGGATCACTTGATCCCTGGATGTTGAGGCTGCAGTGAGCTGTGATTGCAATACTGCACTCCAGCTGGGGTGACAGAATGAGACCCTGCCTCAAAAACCAAACAAACCAACAACAAAAAATGGTGCCCAAAATTTCTTTTTGTTCACATGATCTTACCTCCATAAGTCTTTCTTTTAGTACAGAAAATATCTCACATGAAGAGTTAAATTCATACAACATCTATGGGAAATAGAAGATGGGCCAAAAATGTTCATGAGAGATGAATATGTTCTTTCTTTATGCATACAGGTAGATAAGGCAGTGACTGATCTACTTTAACAGCCCTGCCATAGGAACACAAAATAGTAAGCCTGCTACAATTGTCAATATGCAAATAATGTGTGCATTCATGACTTAAAAATAACACAGAAAAATAGTAGCTTTTTTCAAAATTGACTTTCATGTTTTTATGTAATTTTTTAAAATCTAAGTTAATAAATATGAAAATTTGTTGAGTTATCTACTGAAATATATTTCAAAGTTCTATAGTATTACCTGGCCTTTTCCATTTTCTTGAAGGCGTATATACACCACTATCCTTTGTATTTGAAGAAGACTTGATTTAAAGATTATTCACTATTTTACCTAATTAACTGTTCCATTTAGCTATGAAATACTGCCCATGAAATACTGTCACATAGCTTGTACTCGATTTGGGGGGGCCAAACTAATACACTGTTTATATTGATTATTCAAATTTGTAGTTACTTTAGCACTTTTAAAACACAGATTAACAGTGACTATGGTTCACAGAATATTGTGAAGGGTGTATAAAGGTAGTTTTGGAGGTAACTTTTAAAATATTTGGATGGAGAAAGAGGCACCTATGGAATATTTATCTCTCAACTGACAATCACCAACAAATTGTTTTAAAAAAGAATACTTCATTCTTGGAGATTGTTTTCTGGCTATCTGTAGCCTTACTTCCTGGCTTTAGATGGCATTGAACTGCATAGCACATCAGTAGTCATTTTAATAATTTAATTAAATTAATACAATTTGGTTAAAAATGTTTAACTTTAAATAACAAATGCATATGCCTTTGTGAAGAGATAGAGAAGTGCTGTGCAGAGTTAGAGCAGATTTGAATCCTGGCTCTGCTATGGGTGAACCAACATTAAGGTTCTGTTTAAATTACTTAACCGATTGTGAAATTCAGTTTCTCCATCTGTTAAAAATACATATAATGTAACCTACATCATCTGGTTGTAGGTGAGTATCCAGTGAGACAGCACATCTAAAATACTTACCGCAATGTCTCCATAAACTCTAACTATTTTTATTAAATTGTTATAAGAGGAAATGCTTGGAATTATAGAGCTTCCTGAAAATCATCCTAAAGCAATATATTAGGATCCAACTTTATCTTTGTTATGAGGATTAAAATTTCATTCATTCATTCGGTGATTCATTCACATGTGGAGTTCCCAAAGACAAAGTCACACTGATGGCTCCTTTAAAAGAAAATAAAAACTTTATATTTAAAAAAAGCCTAATTTTTGTGGATAAAGCTGATTAAGGCAAGAACATTCTCCCAAAATGCATCATTTTAGAATCCTTCCTAGATTAACAGTGTATAAAGTCTAAACTGTTTTCAGTGGCTCTTCCATCCCAGTCTGCTCTTCTCTGCTGACTTCAGTGGTCTCTTTACCCAGCCCAGGCCATGAGAGAATGGTTGAAATAGGACCTTTTGGTCAAATAACTTGAATTTCTAGTTTTGGAGTCTTCAAGACAAAATGGTAATCTTCTGCATATCACAATTTTTTTCTTATCCCCAGGACACAAATTATTTGTTTACATGTCTGTTTGCCCCATTAGATGTCAAGCTCCTTTGAGGGTAGGGAGATTGTCTCATTCGTTTTTCCATCATTTCCCACTCCCATGCACAAAGCTTACACATGGTAGTTGGTAGATGAAGAGTTTGTTTCTTTAAAATAATGCACTAAATATTATTTCACCCTAACCATTTGGATGAAAAAAATAGTTTACATTATGCTGGGCGTGGTGGCTCTCGTCTGTAACCCCAGCACTTTGGGAGGCTGAGGTGGGCAGATCACGAGGTCAGGAGTTCGAGATCAGTCTGGCCAACATAGTGAAACCCCATCTCTACTAAAAATACAAAAAATTAACTGGGCGTGGTGGCTGGTGCCTGTAATCCCAGCTACTTGAAAGCCTGAGGCAGGAGAATCGCTTGAACCCAGGAGGCGGAGGTTGCAGCGAGCTGAGATCATGCCACTGCACTCCAGCCCAGGCAACAGAGCAAGACTCCGTCTCAAAAGAACAAAAATTTAATTTAATAAAAATAAAAAATAGTTTACATTAGGGTTTCCTCTTGGTATTGTACATTCTATGAGTTAAAATAAATGTATAACGAAATGTAGCCACCATTATAGCATCATACACAGAATTTTCACTTTGGATCATAACAATGTGATGTAAGTTCATTGATTGTAACAAACGTATCACTCAGGTGGGAGATGTTGATAATGGGGGAAGTTGTGCATGTGTCAGGGCAGGGGAGATATGGGTTACCTCTGTATCTTCCTCTCAACTTTGCTGTGAAACTAAAACTGCTCTAAAAAAACGAAAGTCTTTTAAACAAATAGTTACTTCACATTCTTATTTCAAAAAGGCTTTGTGTTAGTCAGGGTTCTCTACAAGGACAGAACTAATGGAATATATATGTGTATGTATATATATAAAGGGGAGTTTATTAAGTATTAACTCCCATGATCACAATGTCCCACAATAGGCCATCTGCAGGCTGAGGACCAAGGAGAGCCAGTCTGAGTTCCAAAACTGAAGACTTAGCATCTGATGTTCAAGACTTAGAGTCTGATATTCGAGGGCAGGAAGCATCCAGCATGGGAGAAAGATGTAGGCTGGGAGGCTAGGCCAGTCTCTCATTTCACATTTTTCTGTCTGCTTGTATTCTAGCCATGCTGGCAGCTGCTTAGATTGTGCCCACCAGATTAAGGGTTCTGCCTTTCCCAGCCCACTAACTCAAATGTTAATCTTCTTTGGCAACACCCTCACAGACACACCCAGGATCAATACTTTGTATCTTTCAATCCAATAGAGTTGACACTCAATATTAACTATCACAAGTCCACTGCATGTCAACTTGAACCCATACAAATCTCCTGAGATCATACATAATCTTCAAATAAAGACAATAATAAGGTCATAATTACCCCTAACATAATACAATTATGCTTCGTACAACTGGAAATGCACAAGTCCCCAACCCAAATACTATTACATGAAGTTAACAATACTTAAATGCTGATGTGAAGTCAATAAATCTTATGTCACATGATAAAGGAGAAAGGAAGTAAAATGAAGATATTTTCTTGGTACAAGTTTATACATGCACAAACATGTTTTTAATAAAAGAAGGAGGAAATACTCATGACAATTATAGTCCTTGGTTCTGCAGCTGGTCACGTGGTCGTAGCTGGTACTGATGACTACCTTCTTCTACTACCCATTCTGTATTCCCTTTGCCCTCAGCAAGCACCTCAGCAGGTTGTGATTTTTCTCCCAGTGGAGTGACCCAAACCTTCCTTCCTGAAGGGTCTGAGACATTTGTAGTCCTGCCTGGATTGGGCTGTTACAGTTTCCCATTGACCTTAATCGCAGGGAATGGTAATATCAAGAGATGCCCTAATGGATCTCCTGTATTCCATGCATACTCTTCCTTACCTTCATTATGGAGTAGTAGACTGATTTCATCTTGATTGTCTGAGTCAATCACCCCAGCCAACACTGTAACTCCCTTCTTAGCCTGTTGACTTAAAGGTAGGAGGGGCCCAAAGTGTCCAGGTGGCAATCTTAACTTCCAGTTTAATGGAATTGTTGTTGTGTCTCCTGGTGGCAGCATTCCTCCCTCTGGAACTAAGACCTCTAAGCCAGCAGAATGTAGTGTCATGGGAACAGGAAGAAAAATTTTGCTAGTGGGTCACTAGGGGTGATGGTGAGCTGGTGCCACTTCCACTTCCACCCCTTGATTCCTGGACCCGTGAATCCTGGCTATGGCAGAAACAGTACCATATATTGGACACTGATTCAGAGCATACACGACCTTCTGGAGAACTTTGCCCCAGCCCTGCAAAGTACTGTCACCTAGTTGGCACTGTAATTGTGACTTCAAAAGGCCATTCCATCATTCTATCAATCCAGTTGCTTCAGGATGATGGGGAACATGGTAAGACCAGTGAAGTCCATGAGCATTAGCTCACTGCCTCTCTTCTTTAGCCGTAAAGTGAGTGCCTTGGTCAGAGGCAATGCTGTGTGGAATACCATGATGGTGGATAAGGCATTCCATGAGTCCAGGGATGGTGGTGTTGGCAGAAGCTTTGTATGCAGGATAGGCAAACTCATATCCAGAGTAAGTGTCTATTCCAATAAGGACAAACCTCTGCCCTTTCCAACCAGGTAGCTGGCTGATCACCTCGAGTAATGGTGCCATGTGGAGGGCTTGATGTTGGTCTCTGCTGCTGGCAAACTGGGCACTCAGCGGTGGCCGTAGCCAGCTCAGCCTTGGTGAGTGGAAATCCACGTTGCTGAGCTCATGTGTAACCTCCATCCCTGCCACCATGGCCATTTTGTTCATAGGCCCATTGGGAGATGACAGGGGTGGCTGGGGAAAGGGGCTGAGTGGTGTCCACCAAACGGGTCATCCTATCCACTTGATTATTAAAATCCTCCTCTGCTGAGGTCACCCTTTGGTGAGCACTCACATGGGATACAATACCTTTACAGTTTTTGACCACTCAGAGAGGTCCATCCATGTAACTCTTCCCCAGATTTCTTTGTCACTATTCTGATGGCTTCTTCCAAGTCCCTGACCATCCAGTCAAACCATTGACTACAGCCCATGAATCAGTATATAATTGCACATCTGGCCATTTCTCCTTCCATGCAAAGTGCACAACCAGGTGCACTGCTCAAAGTTCTGCCCACTGGGAAGAGTTCCCTTCACTGCTGTCCTTCAGGAATGTTCTAGAAAGGGGCTGTAGTGCTGCAGCTGTCCACTTCCAGGTGGTGCCTGCATATTGTGCAGAGCCATCTGTGAACCAGGCCCTAGTCTTCTCTTCCTCTGTCAGTTGATCATAGGGAACTCCCCATGAGGCCATCTGCACAGGCTGGGGGAGAGAAGGCAGGGTGGCAGGAGTGGAAACCATGGGCATTTGAGCCACTTCCTCATGTAACTGACTTGTGCCTTCAGGACCTGCTCAAACCTGCTCACGTATATACCACTTTGATTTGATGATGGAATGCTGCTGTGCATGACCCACTTTATGGCTAGATGGGTCAAAAAGCACCCAGTTCATGATAGGCAGTTCAGGTCCAATGGTGACTTGATGATCCATAGTCAAACGTTCCATGTCCACCAAAGCCCAGTAACAGGCAGAGCTGTCTCTCAAAAGGAAAGTAGTTATCTGCAGAAGATGGCAGGGCCTTGCTCTAAAATCCTAGAGGCCTCTGCTGTGATTCACCTATGGGGGCGTGCCAAAGGCTCCAAACAGCTTTCCTATCTGCCACTGACACCTCAAGCACCATCAGATCTGGTGGGTCATATGGCCCAAGTGGCAGAGCAGCTTGCACAGCGGCCTGGACCTGTAGCAGAGCCTTCTCCTGTTCTGGACCCCACTCAAAACTGGCAGCCTTTCAGGTCACTCAATAAATGGGCCAGAGTAACACACTCAAATGAGGAATGTGTTGCCTCCAAAATCCAAATAGGCCCACTAGGCATTGTGCCTCTTTCTTGGTTGTAGGAGGGGCCAGATGCAGCAACTTATCCTTCACCTTAGAAGGAATGTCTCAACTGGCCCCACACCACTGGACCCCTAGAAATTTTACTGAGATAGAAGTTTCCTGAATTTTAGTTGGATTTATTTCCCATCCTCTGGCATGCAAATGTCTCACCAATAAGTCCAGTGTGTCTGCTACTTCTTGCTTACTGGATCCAATCAGCATAATGTCATCCATGTAAAGGACCAGTGTGATATCTTGCAGAAGCGAAAAGTGGTCAAGGTCTCTCCAAATAAGATTATGACACAAAGCTGGAGAGTTGACATACCCTCGAGGTAGGAGAGTAAAGGTATGTTGCTGGCCTTGCCAGCTGAAGGCAAATTGCTTCTGGTGGGCCTTATGGACAGGAATGTAAAAAAAGGCATTTTCCAAGTCAATAGCTGCATACCAGGTACCAGGACATGTGTTAATTTGCTCCAGCAATGAAACCGCATCTGGTATGGCAGCTGTGATTGGAGTAACCACTTGGTTAAACTTATGATAAGCCGCTGTCATTCTCCAAGATCCATCTGTCTTCTGCACAGGTCAAATGGGACAGTTGAATGGGGATGTGGTGGGAATCACCACCCCTGCATCTTTCAAGTCCTTGCTGGTGACGCTAGTCGCTGCAATCTATCCAGGGATGCAACCCACCATAATGGCCCTCACCCTACCAGTCAGGGAGCCAATGTGGGGGTTCTGCCAGCTACTTAGTATGTCTCTGTCAATTATGCATTCTGGCACTGGAGAAATGACCACAGGATGAGTGCAGGGACCTAGTGAACTCACTGTAAGTTGGACCTGAGCTAAAACTCCATTAATTAACTGACTTCCATAAGCCCCTACTTTAACTGGAGGACCACAATGATGTTTTGGGTCCCCTGGAATTAATATTAGTTCAGAGCCAGTGTCCAGTAGTCTCCAAAATGTCTGATAATTTCCCTTTCCCCAGTGTACAGTTACCCTGGTAAAAGGCCAGAGGTCTACTTGGGGGAGGATGGGAGAAAGATTCACTGCATAAATTGTTGGTAATGCAGTGGGGTCCTTCCTCAAGGGGGCCCAGCCTCCCCTTCAGTCAAGGGGTTCTGTGTCTGTAAACTGGCTCAAGTCCGGAAATTGAGGGGTCATCATTCTCTGTTTTTATAATTCAAATTAGTCTCTTGTCCATTCCACCTAGAAGTTTTCTGCTTATATAAATTAAGTAGGAATGCAGTAGGCTTCCTATCAATTTCACTTCTAGGTATAATGTGATTAATTAGCCAATGCCAGAGCTCTACACAACTCAGACTATTCTGATGGCTGCTTTGCCTCTGCTGTCCGTTTCGGTAGCTATGCCCACCTTGCCTTTGACAGTTGAGTGTCTCCACTTGGCCCCTGCCACCTTGGGATCCAATCATTCTCATTGTATTTAAATTTTGTAGTTGAGTGACTGTGGTTCCCACTGTTAGATCTGTCATACATAGAAGAGCAATTACAGGGCTCTTGAAAGATGCAGGTGCTGCCCTCACAAATCTATTTCACAAAGTATGGTCAAGGGTATATCTTCTGGACCTTCCCAGCTGGGATGAGTAGGTCTAAAGTGACTAATCCACTCCACCACCCCAATCTCTCTAAGCCTTTGGATCCCTTCCTCTACATTAAGCCAAGAGAGATGAGGCATTTCCAGCTCGCTCACAGTGGGTCATCTTTTAATTCATATTTTAGCTAGCCAAGCAAATAAACTGTTAGAACCTTTTTTAATTCCCCAAGCTGCAACATTAAATGCAGAGTCTTTACTTAGTGGGCCCAAATCAATAAATTCAGCCTGATCCAACTCTACGTTCCTTCCAGCATTATACCACGCCCTTAATATCCAGTCCCATGACCATTCTCCAGATTTCTGTTTACATAAATAAGAAAATTCAAGCCTTTCTTTTCCAGTGTAGCACACCTCCTCATGGGTCACACTCTCAAACTTACCTCTAGGGGCCCACCAGGGCTTTAGTCTAGTTATAGGTCTAGAAGCAAACAGGGGTGTTGGGGATGGCTCCTGAGGAGAATCAACATTACCTTGCCTGGCAACTGCCTCAGGGGAGGCCATCACTGTTGCCTTAGGCAGCACAGAGTTTATCTCCTCAGACAAAGGTGGAAAGGCTGATGGCAGAATGGGTGGGGGAGGGGATGTTGCCACTACTGGGGATGGTGAAGCTCTCCCTTCTGGCAAAAAAAGGTTCATCAGGCCAGGTGCAGTGGCTCATGCCTGTAATCCCAGCACTTTAGGAGGCTGAGGCAGGTGGATCATTTGAGGTCAGGAGTTCAAGACCAGCGTGGCCAACATGGTGAAACCCCATCTCTACTAACAATACAAAAATTAGCCAGGCGTGGTGGTGGGTGCCTATGATCCCAGCTACCCAGGAGGCTGAGGCAGGAGAATCACATGAACCCAGGAGGCAGAGGTTGCAGTGAGCCAAGATCGTGGCATTGCACTCCAGCCTGGGCGACAGAGTGAGACACCAACTCAAAAAAAAAATAAATAAATAAAAATAAATAAATAAATAAATAAAATAAAAGGTTCATCAGAGTTTACTAACTCAAAGTCAGTGTCCCCAGCTTCATCAGGGTCCTCCCACATGTTCCCTTCCAAGTTGCAGGGTCCCATTATTTTCTGATCAATGCCCTCACTTTAACAGTAGACACCAAGTGAGGCTGTGCATGCACCTTTCATTCTAAGTCAGCCACTCGCATAAGGGCTCTTGTGTCTGTTTTTCCACAATTTCAGCTCTTTCTCTACAGAAGATAAGACTCTCACTCAGGGCAATCTTAGCAGATTTGAGGCTCAGTATCTGCTTCTGAAGCTGGGAGATAGAATCCATGAGTTCATAATTTTCTTTCATCACTTTGTCCACTGAACTTAGAAGCAACCAACCAGCTTCATTATGTTCCTTGGTTCACCACATATGGTCAAAGGTATTACGTAAAGAGTCACTAAACTCCTTGCCTCTCACGAGTGATGAATCAGGAGTGTCAAATGCATTTATATTGCATAACTCTCTAAACAGTTCACACCAAGGACTATCAGTGTTCTCCATACTATTAGAAGTAGAGTCCTTAGCATTTTGGGGTCTAATCATATTAAGCAGCCAACTCCAGAAACCCAAAATCCAATGAAAGAACTCCATCGTTAATATTCTGTTCCTCTAGAACCATTCCTGGTATCAAAATCTGTATTAGGGTTCTCTAGAGGGACAGAGCTAATGAAACATACATACGCGTGTGTGTGTGTGTGTGTGTGTGTGTGCATGTATATATATAAAGGGGAGTTTATTATTAATTCACATGATCACAAGATTCCACAATAGGCCATCTGCAGGCTGAGGACCAAGGAGAGCCAGTCCAAGTCCCAAAATTGAAGAACTTGGAATCCGATGTTCGAGGGCAGGAAGCATCCAGTATGGGAGAAAGATGTGGGCTGGGAGGCTAGGCCAGTCTCTCATTTCACATTTTTCTGTCTGCTTATATTCTAGCCTCACTGGCAGCTGGTTAGATTGTGCCCACCTAGATTAACGGTGGGTCTGCTCTTTCCAGCCCATTGACTCAAATGTTAATCTCCTTTAGCAACAGCCTCACAGACACACCCAATATCAACACTTTGTATCCTTCAATCCAATCAGGTTGACACTCAGTATTAACCATCACAGGTTTACTTCTTTTTGTCATTTTGCTTTAATTGTCATTTGTTATGTCTAATTCAGGAAAGCCACCATGACCATTGAGCCTTTTAAAGTTGCCACCCTGTTGGGAGCTCTCCGACCCCTGTGCTTTCCTAGTTGGTGTGGCTTTCTTGTGTCACAGTGATGTTCTCAGGGATACCACGGTTATTTTCAACTCTGGCTAAACTTTTGAGTCATCTGGATGCCTGACTTCTACCTGCAGACTATAGTTTAAGAGAATGCAGGTGAGACCCAGGAATGAGAATTGTTGACAAGCTGCACAGGTGACTCTGATACTCCGCCAGGCTGAAGAACACCTGGATCAATCACCTGTGCCTTACTCTGGGGACAAGCAAAAGGCTGTTCTTCCTGGTCTGATGTAAGCATGGGCTCTATGCCCATTAAAACATGCTGTGCAAAGTCTGCAAATAGTGCTCCACAAGCCTGATGTGGACTACAAATGTTTTGTTTGTCCTGCAAAGTATTATTGTTTTTAGATTGTGAAATATTTCAAACCTACAGAACAGTGGGGATAATGTGATAAAAACTCACACACCTACCATCCAGTCTAACAAATCTTATTATTTTGCTCTATTTATTACACATTTTTATTAAAGTAATAAAACATCATAGATGCAATAGAAGCCCTTTGTGTAACTTGCCCCTTCCTTCCTTCTCTGCCTCCCTCTCCAGGGGTAACGACTGGATTTGGAATTTATCATTCCAATCATTTTTCACTAAATATTTATTCAAAGACTATATTTGGTGTTGTTCTCTTGTTTTTAAACATTAAGTGTATGGTATCAGATTCTGTACAGTATTTTATAAAGTTGGGCCAATATTTTAAAGCTGAGAAATTTCACATGAAATCAGATTTGTTGACTTCTCTTGAAACAACAGGAAGGTCTGGCAATGCGGGACTAGCTTTCTGGCAGGACAATGTGCCTTACTAGGCCAAGACTCTTTGGTGTGACATGGTCCCACTAGTCACGCTGTGTAGACATATGTGCATGCACCTGGACTGTGTCTCCTTTGATGCGGATCTGGCCCCTAATACTGAACTTCCTTCCATTCCAATTCTTTTCTCTCCTCAAGGCCATTTCTGCCATCCTTTCCTAAGTGCTAAATGCCAAAGGTGTTTGCCTCTCACTGTATCTCTTGCTGCCTCTCCTTCTGCTCTCTCTTTTCTCTGGTTTTCATTTTTATTTTCTTGCCATGCCCTGCCATTTCTTTTCTTGACTTTAGTACCAGAAGGACCTGGGTTGGTTTGTTTGTTTTAAAGACTTTGTCAATCGATAGTAAAAGAAGTTATTTTGACCAGTAAACCTGACCCATCATAATACATCTCTGTGACCTCTGGTTTGGACCATTCTCCCTAGTTTTGTTTTTGTTTTTGTTTTTGTTTTTCTTTTTTTTTTTTGAGACGGAGTCTCGCTCTGTCACCCAGGCTGGAGTGCAGTGACACAATCTCAGCTCACTGCAACCTCTGCCTCCTGGGTTCAAGAGATTTCCGGCTAATTTTTGTATTTTTGGTAGAGATGGAGTTTCGCCATGTTGGCCAGGCTGGTCTCGAACTCCTGACCTCAAGTGATCCGCCTGCTTCGGCCTCCCAAAGTGCTAAGATTACAGGCATGAGCCACCTCACCTGGCCCATTCTCGCTAGTTTAAGTGTTGTTCACATGTTTTGGAGCTCCAGAAGCCTCGACACTGGATAAAGTGGAGTTTCACTAGGTTACAGAATTCTTAAGGGCTGAGATCCTTTAGTCTATTTTACTCACAGCAGTTGGCAAAGTGCCACACACTTAATCCTTAAGAATGTATTTATAGAATGAATGAATATTAATTAGTTAAATTGTGTTTTATTACATACATCCTTTTTAATAAGCCAGGCCAGTCCCTGGCCCTCCTTTATTTTTCAGAATACATGCAACCCAAGATGTCTCTCCAGGTAAAGATCTGAATCTGGCAGGGGAGGCCTGGGGCAGAGCTAGAAGAGTGTTTAGGGCTTATGGTGGTTTTGGTGGGAAGTTTTTTGAATAGAAAAGAAGTAAAAGGCTATCAGACATCCTTGGTATTTGTAAGAATCTGAAGGTGAGAGGGATAAAATATTTTCAGAAAGCGCTGTTTCATGTGTAATGAATGGATTCCTCTTGAAGTGGTTCTTCAACAGAGATTGCACTAAAAAATCAATTGCTTTAAATTACATTTTTATGTCATTCTGCCTGGGACGGGATTATCAGGCTTTAGACAGATGACAGCATGAAAGAAATATGTATGCCATATAGGTGACTATAATGCCCTCTGGTGTTTTAGCCAAGGGCAATCCTTGCTAAATATGGAAGTCTTCCCCTAAGGGTAGAGACAGTAGGGCTTCTAGTGAATACTCTATCAGTACCCAAATCAGGGTCAGAAACTTCAGAGATAAATAAAAAGACATTAACTGTCACCAGAGCTATTTTGTGTGTACTATAAAATGCAATAGAAAGTCAATTTCAATAGCTGGTTGGGAAATAAATGAAAACACGTCTGGAAGTTATAATTCTTATAAATTTAACCATTAAATCCATGTGATTAATTTAAAATGCAATGTCTCTGCAATAATTCAATCTAAAATAAATCCTCTTTCTGTTTATTGTTGGGAAATAGGTAGTAATGACACCTGAACACTAAATTGTGCTAATCCTAATAAAATTGAGTTACACCAGCTCTGGACTTTGGGTAATAGCATTAGTTGTGTCAGTGGAAGGCACATGACACTTCTGTTATTATGTTCAGTGCGAGATGGCTTGGTTTTCAAAGTTGGAAAGGGTCATACATTTTCAAATGCATTTTTCAGATGGACATTTGCTGTCACTGCTGAGAATTCATTCAGATAGTTACTATGTTTGCAGTTTTCTTCTCATTTACAATAATATTAAAAGCAAGCTGTGAAGTCCAGGGCTTTGGCAGAGAGTTGCTAAAGCAGTGGCTAATTTTCTTTTTTTTTTCTTTTTTTCGAGATGAAGTCTCACTCTGTCACCCAGGCTGGAGCGCAGTGGCATGATTTCGGCTCACTGCAACCTCCGCCTCCTGGGTTCAAGCGATTCTCCTGCCTCAGCCTCCCAAGTAGCTGGACTATTATAGGCGTCCACCACCATGCCCGGCTAATTTTTTTATTTTTAGTAGAGACGGGGTTTTGCCATGTTGGCCAGGCTGGTCTGAAATTCCTCACTTCAGGTGATCCGCCTGCCTCAGCCTCCCAAAGTGCTGGGATTATGGGCATGAGCCACTGCACCCAGCCAGCAGTGGCTAATTTTCATTAGTGCTCACTGCTAAAGCCAGTTCAAATAAAATGCAACTGGCTAAAGAGCAAATCCCATAATTCCACTGTCTAGTTTCCTAAGGCTTCTGAAAGTTGTCAGAATCAAAACGGAGTTGTGGCAAAAACCCTGACAAGTAGAACTGAGAAGGACAGGAAGGGAGGGCTCTCATGCACAAAAGGCTGCAAAAACCACAACCTTGCAAAAAGGCCATTGCAACTTTATACACACACATATAGGCACACAATACTTCTGTGAGGACATCTGCCCAACAACTGCCTGTCCAACCTCAGACTGGTATTACCCCTGTTATTCATCCTTGTAGTCAAGGATAATTGTCTGAAAACAATTATTGACTCCTCATTTTAAAACAAACAAACAAACAAAAAACGTTTGTCTTCCTTTATCTCCCTGAATACCCACAGAGTTTACTATGTACATGAACACCTATTCCAAAATAAGCATAATTTTCTTTTAGAGTCTCCTTCTGTGTTTGTTATTTAGGTTGACAGGCTGCTGTAACCAATACACATACTGGGGGCTTAAAACAACCTAAGTTTATGCTTTCACAATCTGGAGGCTAGCTGTCCAAAATTAACCCTTTGGCAGGGTTGATTTCTTATGGGAGGCTCTGAGGGAAAATCTGCTCCTTGTTTCTTTCCTAGCTTCTGGTGATTGCCTGCTATTTTTGGCATTCTTGACTTGTAGACACATCACTCCAATCTCTGCCTCCATCATCACATGGCATTCTCCTTGTGTGTGTGTGTATGTGTGTGTGTGTGTTTCTATTTGTCTCTGTGTCAAAATTTCCTCTTTTATTATAAGGATACCAGTCATCGTATTAGGGCCCAGACTAATTCAGTCTTTGCCTCTGCAAAGACTCTATTTCCAAATAAGTTCACATTCCCAACTACCTGGGCTTAGGACTTCAACCCTTTTAGCGGACATGATTCAACCTTAATACCTACCTTCCCCTGAGACTGCTACCCCTGTGCCCTCCTAGTCAGAAATTCTGGAGCCATCCACTGTACCACTACAATGTATGTGTGGGTCAGGCATGTTGCACATACCAGCTCATTTAATTCTTACATAGCTCGTATAGTCCTGGGCTAATTGTCCCAATTTTAAGAAAACAGAGGCTCAGAAAATTTAGACTACCAGCTAGAAAGTGTAGTACAGGGATTTCAATTCAGCCATGCCCTTTCCACCATGCCCTACCATCACCCTCATTCAAAAAAAGTTTGATCTTTGTTTTTGGAAACAATTATTATAACCCAAGTCCAGCTCTTTCACAACTTTTCACTCAGAGTTACCAAAATAGTGGGTAGGAAAGAGTTAGTTGGCCATGACAAATAATGGTGATCGATTTTCCTCAGACTTTAGAATATCTGACTATTTTCCACCATGCAATGACGGTACTTTTGTGTTAGATTACATTTTAGCCATAGGAAAATGATCATCTGTCAAGAGAACCTCTCACTTCTCCCATGGATGCATTTCTAAAACATTTTATAAATTGCATTTGTGCACATCCACTTTTTTAATGCATTGGGGCAATTTGACTTTTAAAAGAATCTTATCTGTCGTCAAGTTCTATTTCTCTGCTCCGTAAAAAATTTTTAAAGCCACTTTCCTCATCATTATCCTCAATATAATAGCTAATATTTACATTTCTCTAACTTGACTATTGCAATGGCTTCCAAATAGGTCTGTCTGCCTCCAATTTCCTCCCATACAATCCACCCTTGACAGTGCTGACTCATTCTGATGCTTAAAATCATGTTTTATGTATTTAAAAAGTGTTATATTAACATTTAACAAATATTTACTGAGTGTCCTCTGTGCCAGGTGTTTATCCAGGTACTGGGATACAGCAGTAAACCAAAGGAACAAAAAATCCTGCCCTCAGGGAGCTTATATTCTGCAAAGTTGATTCTTGTAATTATATATCTTTGCACTACAAATTTTGCTACAACTCTTGGCAGACAGGAATAATGATGATGATGGTGGTGGTGGTTTCCATTTTGTTAAACTTCTATTATGTGTCATCCATTATCCTAAGCCATTATAACAACCCATGTGGAAGCTATTATTGTACTGATTTTTGCACAGGAGAAAACCGAGACTCAGAGAGTGAAGTAAGTCCAAAGGCAGAGACTTAAAGAAAATGAGGCTAGGCATGGTGGCTCACACTATAATCTCAGCACTTTGGAAGGCTGAGGTGGATCACCTGAGACCAGGAAGTTCAAGACCATCCTGGGCAACATAGCAAAACCCTGCTTCTCCAAAATTAAATACAAATTAGCTGGGCATGGTGGCGCACACCTGTAATTCCAGATACTTGGGAGGCTGAGGAAGATGGATTGCTTGTGCCCAGGAGCTCGAGGCTGCAGTGAGCCATGATCATGCCACTGCACTCCAGCTTGGGTGACAGAGCAAGACCTTGTCTCTAGAAAAACTGTTGAGCTGGGCACAGTGGCTCACGCCTGTAATCCAAGCACTTTGGGAAGCCAAGGTGGGTGGATCACCTGAGGTCAGGAGTCTGAGACCAACCTGGCCAACATGGTGAAATCCTATCTTTACTAAAAATACAAAATTAGCTGGTGTGGTGGCGCACGCCTGTAATCTCAGCTATTCAGGAGGCTAAGGCAGGAGAATACCTTGAACCTTGGAGGCAGAGGTTGCAGTGAGCTGAGATTGTGCCATTGCACTCCAGCCTGGGTGACGAGTTAAGACTCCGTCTCAAAAAAATACAACACAAAACCTCATCTCTACTAAAAATACAAAAATAGGCCAGGTGCAGTGGCTCACGCCTGTAATCCCAGCACTTTGGGAGGCCGAGGCGGGTGGATCACAAGGTCAGGAGATTGAGACCATCCTGGCTAACACGGTGAAACCCCCATCTCTCCTAAAAATACAAAAAAACTGGCTGGGCGTGGTGGTGGGCGCCTGTAGTCCCAGCTACTCGGGAGGCTGAGGCAGGAGAATGGTGTGAACCCGGAAGGCAGACCTTGCAGTGAGCCGAGATCGCGCCACTGCACTCCAGCCTGGGTGACAAAGAGAGACTCTGTCTCAAAAACAAAAACAAAAACAAAACAAAAAATAAATAAAAATACAAAAATTAGCTGGGCGTGGTGGCAGGCGCCTGTAGTACCAGCTACTTGGGAGGCTGAGGCAAGAGAATCGCTTGAACCCGGGAGGTGGAGGTTGCAGTGAGCTGAGATTGTGCCACTTTATTCCAGCATGGGCGACAGGAGCGAGACTGTGTCTCAAAAAACAAAACAACATCAAAGGCTAGATTTGAATCCAGCACTTTCTTTCTTCAAGGCGTTGGCCACTTCGCTACACATCCTCTCTTAGATGTTCAAAGGGTTTATGAATAAATAATGGAACTCTATGAAACCTCTTTGTAGTACAAATAACCACTGCAATAGTCTGTTTATAAAATGAAAATGTTGTATACTTACTTCACCTAAAGCACGGTTTACCCTCCAGCGGACATTTGGCAATGTCTGGAGGCATTGTTGATAGTCATGATGTCAGCAGCAGGGGTGCTACCGGCATCTAGTGCGTAGAGGCCAGGGTGCCTTCGTCTGCTCTGGCTGGTATGACAAAATACCTTAGACTGGGTAGCTGACAAACAACGGAAATTCATTTTTACAGTTCTGGAGGCTGAAAGTCCAAGATCAAGGTGCCAGCAAATTAGGTATTCACTGAGGGCTTGCCCTCTACTTCATAGCTAATGCCTCTAGATGCATCCTCATTAGGTGGAAAGAGTCATCAAGCTCCTTCCAGCCTCATTTATAAGGGCACTAATCTAACTCATGAGGGCTCTGTCCTCATGACCCAGTCTCCTGCTAAAGGCTCTTAATACTATTACACTGCCGATTAAGTGTCAACATATGAATTTTGGGGGGACAGAAACATTCAGACCATACCACAGAAGAACAGACCTCTACAACGAAGAGAACTATCTGACACAAAACAGCGCTGAGATTGAGAAACCCTGACACATTATGAGGCAGTTGGATACACTTTAAAAACATTTAGACCCTTATTTTTCCTTTCTATTTTTAACATCGCTCACTGAATGTACTCTTTATGCATTGAAATAAACCTTGTTTATATTTTAAAGGCACCCGCCTCCATCCCCATCTTTCAATTTAAATTTAGTAATGGATTTTCCGGGAAAAGTGCGTATCAGTTGAATACATTTAAAAAACATATTCCTAAGTTTTAAGTACCATTTTACCCAACTGAAACATCAACTTAACTCTAATGCTTTTGTATAATTTAAAAATATTATTCATATTCTGTTCTTCATTTATAAAAATGATGCCAAAGAGCAATGCCAGGGGACATTCTTCTTTAAACCGATTTACTGTAGAAATGATGGATGTGCACTGAGTCATCTGCTCAAGCAAGTCTTCATCCTGGTAGCCATTTGGAAAGTGGTTGACTAGAGACCGACATGTAGTCTGTGACTGCGGAACAGTTGTTTTTTGTGGGAGACTACTTGATTTGTGTTTGATTCAATTCTGTGATATTGATCTTGACAGCATCATGTTTTCCTACTAAGTCCCAAAAACATTCCTGGCCTTCATAATCCCACCTCATGGTTTGAAAGTCAAAAATAGAAATTCATATGACAAAATGGAAGTCATATTCATTTGATCATTTTTCTTTTCCTTTAAAAACAGTCCGTAAAAGTTCTTTGGGGTAGGGTGGAGGCAGCACTTGAAGAGGTCAGCAACCATGGCTTGGTATAAAGAGCTCCCCTGTCCTCAGAGGCCTAGAATTTGTTTATGAAGGGCTCTGTTTCTTGACAGACATGACAAGACACAGTTTTTGAAGCCCTCTGCATCAAAGAATGTACATTTAGTTCAGCATGAACTTCTGCTTCAAGACCAGAGCGAGGTAGCTGCTTTACTCCAACTTTTGTAATGCTCCAAGAGATTAAGTGCCCTCATCTTCAGTGGACATCAATGTTTTGATTAGACAACTAACTTTCCTAATAAATTTCTGGGCTTCTTCTGAATAATCTTTCAAAAATTTTAGGGAGATTTCTGTACATACACTCGGGAGACAAAATCTTGATATCCCTAGCGTTTTTATTACTTCCTCGTTATTCTTACCTATTTCTTCAGTAGTCCTAGCAATGAGAACCAGACAAGATCATCTTGGCCAGACTACCAATACTATTGGTTTGCTGCCCCGTTTCAGTTAGAGACAAGAACGTGGATCCTGGTCACCTCCACGGAGGGAACACAGAGAACATTCACTGTTAAATATGACACCTATAATTAGGAAAACCTATGGTTTTAACATAGCAGTTTTACAGACGAGGTTATTTTTGGGGTGTTGAAAAAGCAGCAATTAAAAGTTTCCAACACAGTTTATTCATGCCCCAATAAATTATTTCCCCAAGTATACTCTGTTAAAGAAACGCCTGATGTCTGGCCTCAGTGTCCTCACGGGCTAATGTGGCAATTATTAAGGGTGTAGAATTTGAGCAAACTTTCTAAACCTCTCCTGCATGTCTTATTCTAATTCCACAGCCCCTTAAATCGCCTCCCTGGGATCCAAGCGGCTTGGAAAAAATGAAGAAAGTCTGAATAGCCAGGGACCTAGGGAATCAAGTGTCATTTACTAAGAAAAACTAGAAGGACTGCGATTAGATTAGGGAAGGTGGGAAAGGGATACCGGCAGGTAAAGCGCCGGAAAGTTACAACTTGGGTTATTTTCTAACTGGCGTCTTGCAAAGGGACACCGTGTAGGTATCCCGCTCGCTAACTTGTAAATGAACTTCAGGTTCGCTTTGGTGGCAGGAGAATTCTGAATGTGAGAACCTGGCCGCCGTTCAACGACCCCGCCCTCGGGGTCCCCAGGGGGCGTCCTCAGGCTAGTCTGATTGGGGCGAAGGCGCAGGCCGAGCAGGGAGGGAGGAGGAGAACCAGGGCCGCTGGCCCCGAAAGCACACACAAAGCGGCCTGACTCTCCTTTGGTGGGAACTTCCCCGGCCGCCAGCGGAGCAGGAGCGGGAGGGGGCGGCGGGTGAGGCGGGGCGGCGGGACGGCGGTTGCCCTCGCCGAGGCGGAGAACAGCGCGCGCTAGGCTCCGGGCGCGCGGCGAGCGCAGCGGCCGCCGCCTCCTCCCTTCTCCGCCTCCGCCGGCGCTGCCTCCTCCCTCCGCCCAGCTCGGCCTCCCTTGCTCCCTCCCCTCCTGGTTGGCTTCGGCGGCGGCGGCGGCGGCGGCGGCGGCGGCGGCTGGCGGGGAGGGCGTGCGCCGGCCGAGAGGTGTCGGCGGCGAGGCAAAGGAAGTTTCAAGTGGAAGGTCGTCCGTCGGCCGGCGCGTCCTCCTGCTCTCCTCCGCAGCATCATGGCGGAGCCGAGCGGCTCGCCCGTGCACGTCCAGCTTCCCCAGCAGGCGGCCCCGATGACAGCGGCGGCGGCGGCCCCGGCGGCCGCGACAGCAGCGCCGGCCCCGGCAGCTCCCGCGGCCCCGGCCCCGGCCCCCGCCCCGGCCCCAGCCCCAGCCCCGGCGGCACAGGCTGTCGGCTGGCCCATCTGCAGGGACGCGTACGAGCTACAGGAGGTTATCGGTCAGTGCGGCGGGCGCGGCGGGGCCGGCACAGGCCGGGCGCCGAGGCCGGGCGGGGGCGCGGGATGCTCGGCTAGCCTGCATGCACGCCCTGGAGGCAGAGAGGCCGGCTTCGGGGCCTACCGGCTTCAAGAGTTTTTAAAAAAATTTTTTTAAAATGTATTTTGTTCGTTCTCTGAGCACTGGTGCTGCAGGAGGTGGCGCGGCGGATGTGACTCGCACTGCAGACGAGCCGCATGCTGCAAACTTTTATCTCCGGGATCGCTGGGGCGGTGGAGCGGAGGACCCGGCGGCGCCGCCGCATCTCCCTCCCCCCGCGTGCCGGGGCCGCAGCCCGTGGCCGGTGGCCACGCGGACAGGCAGCCGCGCGGGTGGGGTGTGGTTGCGGGGACGCCGCCCTGGGTTTCCAGTGCCCCGGGGGCTGCGTCCTGGGGGACTCTGCGGGCGCAGCCGCTCCTTTGCCTCCCGTCGTGACCCTCTCGTCGTGGGTAACGGGGCCACGTAGAAGCCGCGGAGGCCCCAGTGCTTTCTTGAGGCCGGGGAGGATGCTGGCCTCTCTCCCTGACAGCCGCCACTCCACGCCCGCCTTGCAGCCCGGCTCTCCGCCCCACTCGGCGCGCCTGGGTACCCGCCTCCCTCCGTGCCAGGGTGCGCCGCCTGCCGCCCATTCTGGCCCCCCGAGGAAAGCGGGTGCCCTGGCGTCCTGCCCTGCACCGGGCCGATGCTTCCCTCTGTTTCAGGCCGAGCTGCAAGACTGAAATGCGAGGCTGCCGGTGATCTGCTCCCTGCCTTTCGATGCCTTCTGGCCGGCTCACAAATATCACCTTATCTTACATTTTTAAATACCTGGCAGAGTCGCAGGGCTCGGCGTTACTTTTCCTTGGGCCAAGCACAGGAAGGGCCCGGAGATTTGTCCTTTAACTTAGAACCTTCCCTATTGGATCATCCAGTTTGAGAGTCTTGTCACTTAGGGAAGCCTCCAGGTTAAGTGGGCCCTCAGCGTCTAACCTTACTGACGCAGGGATGGGATGTTGCCTTCCCAGAATCTTGGTATATAAGTACAGCGATGAAAAAAGATATTTATCTTAAGTATTTTTTCTAACCTTCAGTTCCAAAAATTCTTCACCTCCTTTTAAAAAAATTAAAACAGATATAAAAATTTCACTAAGTGTTTAAATGAGCCTTTATCCCCTGCTATTGTGGAATAAAACAGCATAGACAGAAATATATATATATATATAACTATATACATAGAAATATGTATGTATATATATATGTGAGAAAATGTTGGGCAGGTCAGTAACCTAGGATATATACAAGCTTCAGATAACCTATAATAAGCATCTGTAGACAAAATTCTTTGAAAACCCAGATCTTTCATAATTTTTGACCAAAGACTCTCAAGGGATGAGTCTTCATGTCACTGCCTGAAATAGCTTCAGGGGCTTCTCAAAACCTGGAATATTCCATGGAAACCTCTTTAACCTGGCATATAAGCCCTGTACCCTCAACCTGCCTGCCTCCTCCCATTGTCTACTCTCACTGATTGCTTCCTGAATACACCGCTGTCTTCCGCACATCTGGTCTTCCATTCTTTGCTGCCTTGCAGAGGCTCTTCCCTCCTGTGAGTGCCCATCTTTGTGTACTAAATCTCACTCCGCTTCCAAGGTGAGTGTGAATATTCCCTGAGAAGACTTCTGCTTCTTTCAAGGCAAAACACCGTGGTTTCTTCTGCCCCTCTTTTTACAGACCTCATAGCTTGTAACCTCATAGTTGTTATTTGCGCAACAAGATCTGAAGGCCTGCTGTGTCCCAAGCATTGCCCCACTTGCTAGCAATATAGAAATTAACAAAAGTGATCCCTGCCCTAAGCTGTTAGGAGACATAGGGAAAGGATCCTATAGGATGTGATGAGTAAGTGCTGGGAGAGCCCAAAGGAGGGAGTGACTGCCAGGAGAGAGAAGGAAGCAGAGTATTTCTTAGTAGAGGTCATAGTTGAGCTGGGTTTTAAGTCTTGAGTTTGTAAGGTGCTTAATTATTTCCACTGTTGCCTTCACTAACCAGCTGTGAACTCTGTTTCTGACAGGAAGAGGTGGGCCATAAAAGTTGAATAATGGTTATCTGCCACATAATTCTCCATAGAGTCCATAGGATTGGGAGAACTTATAATCAATTTGCATACCTACTTGGTTAATTATTAGGGTTAAAATACAAACGTTGCCTTTTGAAAACAGTATTTTTTTGTGAACTAATAAAATCTTAGTTTAAGTTGAGTGGGATTAATGGCAGGACTTCTTTCTGTTTGCAGTCCCAGCAGTGTTAATTATGGTTGGTCAATTTACTGGAAAAAAAGAAATTTACCTGAGGAGTTTGAGAACAAAAACACCTGCTTATTCTACCCTGGCTTTTGCACATTTGCATTGTGGGAAGGGCTTTTCTACATTTAAAGTTTATCTCATGTTTTCCCAACTAAAAGAGAAGGCGATGGCCTGTGTGGAGGCCCTGTTATTGAAAAATCAAATTGCTGGAATAGGTTTTGCAAGGGCTTAATCTTTATAAGGAATTACAAACTTGTTTCCATTTAGGGTTTAATGCTAGTTGAGAGATTAAGACTGAACTTGTGGTTAAGCACTTTTGCTTAAACATTACACACAGAAGTTAGCAGTTCAAACACTGAACCAGTTTCAACATGAATGCCAGTTGACAGCCTTTGCTTCTACCCGCCATACGGCAGGTGTCATATGATATGACTCCAGCAGTGTGAACCGTGACCAGCAGCAGGAGGCTCAGATGTGCCTGAACAAAAAGCCAAAGGAGGCACCGTGTTTTAACTTTCCAGCGTGGCACGGGCACAGAGGACTTTTTCTTCATTTCCTTCTGGGCAGAGTTTGGGGCCCCTAGGATTAAGAGAGAATAAGTTTACTAAAATCCCAACAAAGCAGATTCAGTTGTTTGACTTCTGTTTTAGAAAAATAAACACAGGATTTTGCAAACCTAAAAATAAAGTTTTCTCTTTATTGTATTGTATTGTTGTGTTTTAAAAGGTCAGTGGAGAAATTGTAATGCTCTTAGGAGTATTCTGGTTCAGAAGTTTATTCATGACCTGGAAATGATGTAAAATCGATTGGAGGGAGCTTTATATTTACAGACGGGTTAAAAATGTTGGAAATTATTAAATTCCTTCTTCCAGCCATTGGTATCCTTGTCTTAGTAGAGTTCAAATATTTCTGTCTTTTTGGAGGCTTTCTGACCTGTTTATACTCTTCAGCCTTGTTAATCTTTGTTCCTTACCTCTCTAAAGATGGAGTTTGGGGGTGAGTTGAGCCCCCAAAGGTAGGTACCCCTACCTTTAGAAGTATAAGGGGCACTTAAAGCTATGCCAGTTGAAAACTTAGTTTATTTGTTGGTGGTGTTAATAATATTACCTAGGTTTGCTAAACAGCGAATGAAAGTGAATCATGTGTTTACTTGGTCATCCGTAATGGAATGGAGCAGCGTCAATGAGCTTCTCATTTAAAGAGTTGTAGTCATTGAAGTACTAATTTCCGTATTTGAATCAAGTGATGCCAGCAGTGTTGTTATCTTTGCTGAATTTCTTCTGAGAAACACTAGACTCCTGTCTCAGCGTATGTTTGATTTTCTTAGGGTTTTTGCAGGATGCACCTTTCTTTATGTAGTTTTATACTAGATTTCTCAGCATTGCTTCACTTTTGTCCCCGGTGGTCATTTAGAATGACCTAAAAGTAACCAATTGCCATCTTAGTCAACACGAAGAGTTTGAGTTCTAGAATCCTGGACATGGTTTGACAGGGGGTTCCTTTGAATGCTTTATTTCTCTCCTGTGAGGCTTTGTTTATCCATTCAGGTACATTTTCCTCAGGTCCAGGTAATAACACGTATGGCCAGGTCTTTAAGGAGCATCAGCCTCTCGTAAAACAAGACTGTAAATAG
Source organism: Hylobates moloch (assembly GCF_009828535.3). Lineage (NCBI taxonomy): Eukaryota > Metazoa > Chordata > Mammalia > Primates > Hylobatidae > Hylobates > Hylobates moloch. Next base: position 74,336,305 of record NW_026652276.1, read on the forward strand.
CCCCGGGCATTCCCACTTTGCTCTGTGCTCTCAGAGTTTCTGTGGATTTCTATGGTTTGGGGGTTAGAATTGGTTTTTATAGCTATCCTAGAGGTAGTTTGAGGACAGTGATAACTTCCCTGGCACTGGAGTCAGGGAGCCGGAGCACTGAGTGTGTGTTCTGATCTCCCAGACCTTTACACCAGGCTGCCTTGCTGCTGCAGTGCGTTCTTTGACCTTGACTAGTTTGTTTGTTGTTGTTTTTAAAATACTAAATAATGCCTGAGATGCTTTGTCTCAAAGAAGACAGGTTTGGTTTTAATTTCATTTCACTTATTTTTTTATAAATAGAAAAATGTGTATAGAAATGTTCTTTTGTATTTTGTATTTTTATTTTTGATAAAGGGTCTCACTCTGTCACCCAGGCTAGAGTGCAGTGGTGCAATCATACCTCACTGCAGCCTCGAACTCTTGGGCTCAAGTGATCTTCCCACATCAGCTTCCTGAGTAGCTGGGACTATAGGTGCAAACCATCATGCCTGCTTAATTTTTTTTAATTTTTTTATTTTTAAGAAATGGAGGTCTCACTGTGTTGCCCAGGCTGCTCTTGAACTCCTCAGCTCAGCAATGCTCCGGCCTTGGCTTCCCAATGTGTTGGGATTACAGGCGTGAGCCACTGTGCCTGGCCTCTTTTTATATATTTTATATATATATATATATATATATATATATATATATTATGTATATTTGTAAGACAGAGTCTTGCTCTGTTGCCTGGGCTGGATTGCAGTGGCGCCATCTCAGTTCACTGCAGCCTCTGCCTCCTAGGTCCAAGCAGTTCTCCTGCCTCAGCCTCCCGAGTAGCTAGTATTACAGGCCTGGCTAATTTTTGTATTTTTTGGTAGAAACAGGGTTTCACCATGTTGGCCAGGCTGGTCACGAACGAACTCCTGGTCTGAAGTAACCCGCCTGCCTTGGCCTCCCAAATTGCTAGGATTACAGGTGTGAGTCACTGTGCCCGGCCTCTTTTGTGTTATTTTTATTGTGGTAAAATTACACAACAAAAATTGTACCATTTTAACCATTCTTAAAGTGTGCAATTCAGTAGCATTAATTATATTTACAAGATAAATACTTTTTTAAATGTGCTGTCATGGGGCTGGGGGGAGAGATCTCAAGATCTCTCTTGAAACTGTGGTAAAGTGACTGCAAATCCTTTATGCATTTGATTTTTAACTAGTGATATTATGAATTCTTCCCTGACTTTTATGGTTTATTGTATACTACATTTTCTGATGGTGTTTGAAAATAAGTTGCAGCAGTGCCGGCTCTGGAGTCTGACAGCCTGGCCTGTTTCATGTCCTGCAATGGCGGTCACTGACGCTGCGACCTTGAGCAAATGACTTAGATATGTCTGCACTCAGTTTCCTCATTGGTAACATAGAGATGATAAAAATAGGGTTGTGAGGAATGAGAGAATGTAAAGCACTGAGAATCGTGCCTGGCACACAGCATGCTTTCAATTAGTCTTAGCCATAACTTCTATAGACTTCATTTGCTAATCAGATGCAAGTTATCAGGAGAGAACACAGTCCTATCTTTGGCAAGATTCTGGAGTGGCTTGAAGATTTCTGTGCTATGTTTCTAGCAGGGAGGAAGTGGGAAGGAGAGGTTGTTCCCTAGTCCCACTCTTCTGCTGGGCTGCTGGAAGGCACCTACAAGGGGAGAGGCCCCCGGGGATCTGGCTTCCCCTTGCCCCTCCACTGCTGTGGGAGGAAACTGAAGAGACCTGTGGAGCTCCTGGCGATTTGGACAGCTCAGGGGTTTAGGTGCCAAATGGCCCTCTGACAAGTGATGAGAGCATCCTGCGGGAAGGTTGCTGAAGAGGAGCAGCCCATTATGAGAGGGCTCCGAGAACAACCTGCTAAGACTGCACTTTTCCTCCACCTCTGAGTTTGCCCGGAGGCTGCCATGCTGGCAGGAAATGCTGCTGACTAAAAGAAACGCTCCCTGTGTGTCCCAGCCAGTGCGAGGACAGAGGCCTTCATTTTCAGATAAAGTCATCACCATTGCTTCCCTGTCTCCTTCTTTCCCTCTCTGCTTTTCCCTCAGTTTATAAGTATTCTCAAGCCTGTCCCTTATCTTTAAATGACAAAAGAGAACAAAACAACTCTCCCTACTTCTTTCTCCTCTGGCTACTCCCTTATCTCATTTCTTCCTTTCACTGCTGAACTGTTGGAAAGAACCTCCCATTCCCTCTCAGCCCACTGCAATCTGGCTTCTTCCCTTTCCCTAAGAAACCCAAGTTACTCTCTCTGAAATCACTGTGACTCTTCTGTGGCCAGAGCCAGTGGACACTGCAGTCCTTCTCTCTGCTCTCTGCAGGGTTAGGTGCCATCTTTCATTCTCCTTTTGGAAAGGCATTTGTTTGAGCTTCCATGCCATGCCTTCCTTCTGGACTTCCTGTACTCCCTTGCCTGCCCCGCATGCAGGATCCACATCTCTGTCTGTCTGAAGCTTCAATTACCACATCAAATGCCAAGGGTCTTCCTGACTATATACCAGTGTTTGGACTACCTTTTTAATGTCTTCGTTTGAATGTTTCACAGGAACTTCATACAGTTAAACTCATTGTGTCTCCACCCTTGCCTCAGTCCTGATCTTGTTTCTTCTATATTCATCTTCTTTAGAACCCTCAAGGGCAAAACCTGCTGGCCATCCTATACTTTCCTGTCTTCCTCCATCTCTCACAACTATTTGGTCACCAAGTCCTAAATACTCCACCTCCTTGAAATCGTCTTTGATTTGTCTCTGACTCTTCATGTCAGCCACCACTGGTTTAGTTCAGGCCTTTATCGATTCTTATTTGGATTATTGTAATAATTTCCTAACCAGGTTCCTTTTTTCCATTCTTGTTTCTGGCTGTCGTGCGCATTGCTACCAGAATGATACTGCTATACCAAAATTCTTTATCACGTTGCTCCCAGGCTGAAATGCCTTTAGTAGCTCTCCCATCACCCTCAAGACTTAATTTGAAGCACAGTGCTTAAGGTCTTTTGGCAATTGTCTCTTGCCTCCCTTTTCAGCCACATCTTGTCATTTCCAGTCTCAGGACAGACTCTCCAGCCAGTGGGAACCTTTTGCAGTTGCTGAAATGCCTATTCTAGGCAAGATTTCCCTCTGCTTGGAACACCATTCCAAGACCCTTCCCTTCCATTTTTCATCTATGTAGCAAAGAGCTCTATCTCTTTTAAATATTGCCCTTATTGAAGTATAATATGCATGTGGAAAAGTGTACATACAAAAAATGTATATCTTGGTGCATGTTCATGAATTGAACACACCATGTAACCAGCACCCTGACTGAGCCTCCCGTCTCATACCCTGAACAAGTGATTTCTTGTCACACAAACAATCTCTGCCTCTAGAGCCCCTCTCCCCCTCCTTGCCCTTCAGGCTCTGTTGGGTCTTTCGCTCCCTGGCAGTTGTCATACTGTCTGCAAATTGTTTTTGCCTTGCCAGCCTGGCCCTAGACTGTTAAGTCTTCCTTGAGGACACGGTCTCTCATCTCCATACCCTGCATGTCATAATAGATATTTAATAAATATTTTCTGGATGAAGGTCTGAGTTTTGGGGATAAATATTCCTTCGCCACCTTGTGGAAGAGGAACATTGCCTGACGTCTAAAAATTTGCCTCACTGGATCCTGAGGATTTGATCTTGCCTGTGGTTAATGATGGTGCTTATTTAGTTGCGTTTGGGCCAATCAGCTTAAAGGGCTCTGTAGAAATTAGCTCATTAATCCTCACAGATCAAGAGTAAGCACTTTGAGTGCGTCCACCTGCCTGTGTTGTGGAGGGAGGCAGGCAGAGGCCTGGCTCTCCTGAGGTCTTAGGACTGAGAGGTGGCCTTTCTGGCTGGATTAAAGGACCCAGAGCTCCCTGCCACAGTTCTGGCATCCGCAGACATTGTAGGGTGGAGTGGGGGAAGTCCCACACTGCCCTTCAAAAGCTCTAGAGCTTTCTTTTCTTTTGTATATCAGTGATCTCTCTCTCTTGCTGTTCATGTATTTATATATAACACCTTGAAGTTCTGTGGAGCCTCTTCCTATGTGGGAATCAGGGCTGCTGGAGACGATCAGGGATGCAGGTGAAACACAGGAGCAGAATTGCAGAACAAGTGGCTTTCAAAGGTTGTTAGGATGGCAGGAGTCCTATTTTTATAAATTATAAGGGACTGACATGATAGGATGGGTGTGGTACCTGCTAAGACCATAGAACCGGGTCATTCTAATAGATGTTTTAGTTCCTTTACAGTGTACTTTTTGGGAAAGTTTTTTTTTTCCTATTTAAATATAATTCTCCATGTAATCATGTGAAGTCATACATTTTCCTCTAGGATAGTTTTGTTTAGATTATACCAAAACAGCTCTTAGTTGAAGTGATTCAAGTGTTTCTTTTTTCCCTATCTGCCATTGGCCAAGTTTTTGATACTAGACAAGAATTCAATATATTAATTAAAAAGGCATTTCAGACTTGGCTTAACTGAAAAGCAGAAGAGAAACAAAAATCCTTTAGAGAATGGATTGGCAGTACTTTATTTCTAGAGTCGATTTAGATAAATATTTCGGAATCCGATGTGAGTAAATGATATATTTCACATTTCTTCTCACTTGCCAAACAGTTATTTGAGAATAAACTCTGGCTTAGCTTTAAGAAACTTCTTGGACATTGAGGATTGAGATTAATTGACCTTTTAAACTGATGTGTATTTTGATATATGGGAAAACATTTTAAGATAGAAATGGTAGAGACCTCTACATTCATATTATCCCTGACTTTATTTTCAAACTTCTTCCAGGTAAGTGGCATTTAGTATAACTCTCAGAAGCCTAGTATTGGGGGTGCTCATGTGATTCTTCCCTTAGGTAAAAAATATACATTTTATTGACATTTATGGGTTTAGGTTTCTAACCTTTAGTTACCACTGGAGCTATTTGTCAGAAAAAACTAGATGGAAAGTAGAGGTGGATGACTTTCTGCCCTGTGAATGATAGATCGTCATTCGGGGAGTATTTTGGAAGCCAGTGACCTGTGACAGTTGTGAGACTTCTCATAATCATTCTGTGGATGGTTGGGATCTTAGAAGAAGTAATGATTTTGTTTTGAACTGGTTGCATCAGTTTGAACCAGAGTTTGTACTAAGGATATTCCAACTGCTTTATTTCCTACTCTGTTTAGTCTGGGGATTGAAAAAGGATTACATTTGGGGGGGGGGGGGTTGGTCCCTATTGACCTATCCTGTGTAGCTTAGATTTTAATTTGAATCATCTGGTTCTCTTTCTCTCAGGCAATGTCACTATCTCTCTTTGTTTAATTATGGGGTGACTCAAGAAAGCAAAGGAAGAGGAACAGCAGACTGGGTTTCCTGGGGAAGGAATGGCAGGTCATGGCTGGCTTTTATAAGTAAGTTCCTAGGTAAGAAGTGGCACAAGAATATAGAGAGAATTAGGAAATTTAATTTTAGAAGAGACCAAAGGAAAAAAAAATCCATCCCAGCTGCTTTGTCTTATAACTGAAAACTCTAATGGCCAAAGTTGAAGAAACTTTCCTATGGTCCCAAAGTCCTTAGAATCCCAGGCTCCAACCCTTCATGCTAAAAACTCCCAATAAATTAGGTATTGATGGGACGTATCTCAAAATAATAAGAGCTATCTGTGACAGACCCACAGCCAATATCATACTGAATGGGCAAAAACTGGAAGCATTCCCTTTGAAAACTGGCATAAGACAGGGATGCCCTCTCTCACCACTCCTATTCAACATATTGTTGGAAGTTGTGGCCACAGCAATCAGGCAGGAGAAGGAAATAAAGGATACGCAATTAGGAAAAGAGGAAGTCAAATTGTCCCTGTTTGCAGATGACATGATTGTATATCTAGAAAACCCCATTGTCTCAGCCCAAAATCTCCTTAAGCTGATAGGCAACTTCAGCAAAGTCTCAGGATACAAAATCAGTGTGCAAAAATCACAAGCATTCTTATACACCAATAACAGACAGAGAGCCAAATCATGAGTGAACTCCCATTCACAATTGCTTCAAAGAGAATAAAATACCTAGGAATCCAACTTACAAGGGATGTGAAGGACCTCTTCAAGGAGAACTACAAGCCACTGTTCAATGAAATAAAAGAGGATACAAACAAATGGAAGAACATTCCATGCTCATGGGTTGGAAGAATCAATATCGTGAAAATGGCCATACTGCCCAAGGTAATTTATAGATTCAATGCCATCCCCATCAAGCTACCAATGACTTTCTTCACAGAATTGGAAAAAAACTACTTTAAAGTTCATATGGAACCAAAAAGGAGCCCACATTGCCAAGTCAGTCCTAAGCCAAAAGAACAAAGCTGGAGGCATCACACTACCTGACTTCAAACTATACTACGAGGCTACGGTAACCAAAACAGCATGGTACTGCTACCAAAACAGAGACATAGACCAATGCAACAGAACAGAGTCCTCAGAAATAATGCCGCATATCTACAACCATCTGATCTTTGACAAACCTGACAAAAACAAGCAATGGGGAAAAGATTCCCTATTTAATAAATGGTGCTGGGAAAACTGGCTAGCCATATGTAGAAAGCTGAAACTGGATCCCTTCCTTACACCTTATACAAAAATTAATTCAAGATGGATTACATGTTAGACCTAAAACCATAAAAATCCTAGAAGAAAACCTAGGCAATACCATTCAGGACATAGGCATGGGCAAGGACTTCATGTCTAAAACACCAAAAGCAATGGCAACAAAAGCCAAAATTGACAAATGGGATCTAATTAAACTAAAGAGCTTCTGCACAGCAAAAGAAACTACCATCAGAGTGAACAGGCAACCTACAGAATGGGAGAAAATTTTTGCAATCAACTCATCTGACATAGGGCTAATATCCAGAATCTACAATGAACTCCAACAAATTTACAAGAAAAAAAAAACCCCATCAACAAGTGGGCGAAGGATATGAACAGACACTTCTCAAAAGAAGACATTTATGCAGCCAAAAGACACATGAAAAAATGCTCATCATCACTGGCCATCAGAGAAATGCAAATCAAAACCACAGTGAGATACCATCTCACACCATTAGAATGGCGATCATTAAAAAGTCAGGAAACAACAGGTGCTGGAGAGAATGTGGAGAAATAGGAACACTTTTACACTGTTGGTGGGACTGTAAACTAGTTCAACCATTGTGGAAGTCAGTGTGGTGATTCCTCGGGGATCTAGAACTAGAAATACCATTTGACCCAGCCATCCCATTACTGGGTATATACCCAAAGGATTATAAATCATGCTGCAATAAAGACACATGCACACGGATGTTTACTGCGGCACTATTCACAATAGCAAAGACTTGAAACCAACCCAGATGTCCAACAATGATAGACTGGAATAAGAAAATGTGGCACATATACACCATGGAATACTATGCAGCCATAAAAAAGGATGAGTTCGTGTCCTTTGTAGGGACATGGATGAAGCTGGAAACCATCATTCTCAGCAAACTATTGCAAGAACAAAAAACCGAACACCGCATGTTCTCACTCATAGGTGGGAATTGAAAAGTGAGAACACATGGACACAGGAAGGGGAACATCACACACCGGGGCCTGTTGTTGGGTGGGGGGAGCAGAGGGGGATAGCATTAGGAGATATACCTAGTGTTAAATGACGAGTTACTGGGCGCAGCACACCACCATGGCACGTGTATACATAAGTAACCTGCACATTGTGCACATGTACCCTAAAACTTAAAGTATAATAATTAAAAAAAAAAAAAAAGAATCCCAGGCTCTTGATTCTGCCCTAATTCAGTATTTTCTTCTACTTATATCACATTGTTTCCTTGTTGGTGTGAAGGCAGATGTTAGAAATATTATTGACTCAGGCCGGCCGTGGTGGCTCACGCCTGTAGTCCCAGCAGTTCAGGAGGCCGAGACAGGCAGATCACAAGGTCAGGAGTTCGAGACCAGCCTGGCCAGTATGGTGAAACCCCGTCTCTATTAAAAATACAGAATGATTAGCTGGGCATGGTGGCACATGCCTGTAATCCCAGCTACTCGGGAGGCTGAAGCAGAAGAATTGCCTGAACCCAGGAGGCAGAGGTTGCAGTGAGTCAAGATCACGCCACTACACTCCAGCCTGGGTTACAGAGTGAGACTCTGTCTCAAAAAAAAAAGAAAAAAAGATTATTGACCCAATAAATTTTAAAGTACTATTAAATTTTTTTTTTTTTTTTTTTGGTAGAGATGGAATCTTACTATGTTGCCCAGGCTAGTCTCAAACTCCTGGCCTCAAGTGATTCTCCTGCCTTGGCCTCCCAAGGTACTGGGACTACAGGCATGAGCCACTGCATCTGGCCTATGACTCAATTTTAATAGAGTAAAAATATGTCAATAAATAAATAGAGTAAAAACATGTAGGAATCAGTAAAAATCTTATGTGTTTAGGGGCATTAAAATGATTTTTATTTGCTTATATTTGTTTCTTCATCAGAGCGTGTTTATGTAACATGTAACCAGGTTATATGTAAATGTACGATGTCTTCATTTCAGCCATCACCTTTTGCCTGATCTATTACAGTAGATTATGTTTTTAATCTTTGGTTATAATCTGTCAGTGAGGTGGAGGTGGGTGTGTGTTGTAAAGTAAGGTCGAGGAACAGGAAGTTGAGGGTTGAAGAAAAGTACGTGAAATAGACATACTCCATGACTGATCGTTTGTTGGAGGGAGGTGGTCCCTTATGCGGGGCTGATATTTTATAACAGAGCAGCAGCAGTGTTCCCAGAAGAAAGGGGCTGGCATCATACTGTCCAGCTTGGTAGCCACTAACCATATGTGGCTATTTACATTTAAATTAATTAAGTAAAGTTAAAGAAATAGGATACAGTCCTTTGGTTACACTAGCCACATTTCAAATGCTCAATAATGAACTGTGGCTACGACCGCCTTACAAGATAGTGCAGATACAGACTGTTTCCCTCATCACAGAAAGTTATATGGGGTGGTGCTGGATGTTAATTTCTCGGAAATGTTCAAAGACTGGCTAAATACTATTATAATGGCTGTAAGTAGTGTGAGGCCACCTTTTAATAACATGCAAAGGTATTGCCACTGACTTAGTACAAAAAGGAGACAGGCATCACCTGATTTTTAAAAAATGTTTTGTTTTCACCCTGTGCCTATTTGCAAGCTAGTCAATTCATCTCTTCAGAAGAAGAGTATTGTTGTGTTTGGTGAAACAGATACCCCTGTCGACTTAGGAAGATAGTTTTGAAGTAGAAGTTTTTATCTTACTGACTTACCTCATTTTGGAAATGTTCTTGTGATGACTAAACACAGATTCTGTCCAAATGAAACCCAATATTTTCAGAAGTATCAAAATGTGTCATTTCTTAAAAAAGATCATTTTAGACTCTTTGGGTTGGATATCGTAGTCAGAATCACTTCAGTTTGTCTTTTATGTTATGAAGAAGGGACTGATTATAAGGTTTAAAAAATGAAATTACAAAGCAGTTCTGAAATTAACCCTAATTAGGAAAAATAATACCAAAATTAATTTCAGTCACTTGAACGGTGAATTTGAATCGTAGTCCCTTCTTTTCCTTTGAGTTAGAAACATTTTGGTATTTTAGTGAGTCAAGGGTTAATAGTTTATCCTAAGTTATACATCACAAAGCAAGTAAAACATCATTTAAGCGAGTACCTTAATAGAAATTCAAACTCAGCAAGCACTATTTGGGTAGGATACCTGCTCTTTTGGGAGAAGGAATTAATGACTGAGGGGCAGGAAAGAAATCTGTGTGGGGAGATTAAATGGGTTTAATTTTGGGCAACTCAGGAACAGTGTGTCCTTTCTCACATTTAGTGTCCCTTGAGTGACCGGAGCTGTAACAGAGAATGTTTTACTATGTAATCCCTTTAAAATTTTTCCTTGTATATGCCCTTTCAAGTTTCTGAAGTCTTAAACCCAGTGCCTGACCTTAAACACCAGTTGTTGTGGAAACGTTTTTAATGTGGCAGCTTTCCTGAGGAGTCGGGTGGCTGAAATAGGACTAGGGAAAAGTGTTTCTGTGTAGTTTCAAAATGTGATCATTAGGATGAACTTAAGAATAGTAATATTTTTGGCATAAGTCAAGATCGGGGCTAGAGTGTTTATCTTTAGTAAAGTAAATACCCATCAGTTGTTTAAAAAGTGACGATCTCTGATCTCTAGGGCCAAGAGATGATGAGCCTCTGAGTTCATCTATAGCCATTTTTCTGATTGTCTTCATAAATGCTGCAAGACTTTCTGAAGGCTATAATTTCATGTCCTGTTCTTTTTTCTTTTTCTTTCTTTTTTTTTTTTTGAGACGGAGTCTCACTCTGTCGCCCGGGCTGGAGTGCAGTGGCGCGATCTCGGCTTACTGCAACCTCCGCCTCCTGGGTTCAAGTGATTCTCCCTGCCTCAGCCTCCTGAGTAGCTGGGATTACAGGCACCTGCCACTATGTCCCGCTAATTTTTTGTATTTTTAGTAGAGATGGGGTTTCACCATGTTGGCCAGGCTGGTCTGAAACTCCTGACCTCGTGATTTGCCCGCCTCGGCTTCCGAAAGTGCTGGGATTACAGGAGTGAGCCACCGCGCCTGGCCTTCATGTCCTGTACTTTAAAGCCCATTCGAAATAGATAATATAGGCAGCTTTGTAACTTATATTTTTGCTTAAACAGTCTTTATGGAAAAGGGGGATAATTGAAGTTCCAGTGACCAAGACAGGTAAAAGTTACAGTTGGGTGCTCGTTTTGTTCGTCTATCGTATTAAAAAATGAAATTATTTTTAGCCATATGTAGTTGTTTAAAATTAAGTATTTCCTTGTCTTTTGGAGCTACCTGGAAGAAAGGGAGTGACAAAAATAGGAAAGATGATCTTTATGACTGACCTTAAATTAATCATATCAGAATTTTTATTTACAGAAAGTGTTCTTTCCTTCAGGGGATGTGTGGGAGGGTGTCCATTCTTACTTTATAGCTACATTTTATTTTAAATGAAAACTTAGATCTTTTGCCGCAAGCAGGCTGATGTTGCCATCGGAAGACTACGTGAAAATTGTGACGGCAAGTGTGTGATTTGTGACCCCTGTGTGCATCCCTGCACTTTGGTGATGTGATGAGTGTAACTGTGGATCTTACCAGGGCACTGTGTGGTCTGTGGAGGTCCTGGAGTCTCTGATGCCTGTTATTGTAAAGAGTGCACCATCCAGGAGAAGGATAGAGATGGCTGCCCAAAGATTGTCAGTTTGAGGAGCTCTAAGACAGATCTCTTCTATGAACGCCAAAAAATACAGCTTCAAGAAGAGGTGATTGGTGGGTGGCCCCTTCCTCCCCCCCCATCAAGCTGCTGCAGCTGCCAGAAAAGATGCCTACTACTACCAGCAGAAAGGAAGCAGAGCCCAGAGCATCACCAGGAGTGCCTGCTAGTGTACTGGCACTTTGCCACCCCCTCCTCTCCCTTCACCCAGACACGTGGTAGGGATGGAAAAGGATTCTTCACAGAGCACTCTGGCACACTGTATCAGAGAAAAATTGATAGATTAGTTAGTGGTTTTTCTTGAATTCGAGAAGCAAAGATCTGTTCTCCATATTGATATGTTCTCCCTCAACCAAGATCTTCTAAAAAGAAATATATTTTAGTCTTCTGCTTGAGGAGTTGACTGTGAAGCTACGCCCAGTGAAAAACATGTTCTTGCAGCAGCTCTGGTGGCAGCTGTCCTTGAGGAACCTTCAGCGTGTAGTGGGAAGCTATCAGAATAAGAAATGTGGCCATTTAACACTTAACCATTTAACATCTTTTAACACTTGTGCTGGTGTCACGTTATTTTCCTTCTGAGAAATTGGAAATCCTTTCTGTAGTTATTATGTTAATAAAGGTGGTGTTTATTTTCTGGTAAAAAAAACAACAAAAAAAAACTTAGCCATTTCTATCAGTCCTCCTGTGAAGAAATGAGACTAATTTTCTAAGGTGACATTAATTTGCTTTTAAAATACTTCCAAAAATGTTTTAAGCAGTGGTATTTGTATTGGAATAAGTATGTAACCTTACAAAATGACTCTTTAGCATGACAGTGCTGTTAGTTGTTTACCGTCAGTTTTGTTTACTATTATTTGTAGTAAATTCTGGATCACTATTTCATAGAAGTGATAAGACTAGGACTTGGTTGGAGATTACAGTGAGCTGTTGGCATAGAGGTAGGGATTGCAAAAGTAAAAGCTGATGGTGGCTGAGAGGAGTCTGGTGGCAGAGTGGTGGGTGGGATTCTACAGTCAGGTCTGTGAAGCCAGGGAGAAAATGGATGGGCTCGTTCCAAGGCAAAGACTACTACACAGCAGCAAGAGACCTCAAACCTGAGCAGGCCTGAGAAAGAGGGAGAATAAGAATTTGGGGGCGTTTCCAAGTTTACAATTTGCAGGACTTGACAAGGGGTCAAGGCAAGGGAATTGGTAGGGAGAGTGTAATTTTTCCAAGGATGATTCAGCAGCAGCCTCTTGTTGAGGTAGGTGCCTCTTTTGAAGTTTTGCCATCAAGGGTGCCTCTGACAGACTGAAAGGACAGGTTCTTTCATCATGGATTCTGACATTCACTGTATCAGCTATCTATAGCTGTGTAACAAAGCACCCCAAAACTTAGTGGCTTAAAGTAAGGACCATTGTACATGCTTATAATACAAGTTAGCAATTTGGGTTTGGCTGGGCTGGGCATTTCTTCAGTTTGGGGTCAGACCCATGGTCAGCTTGGTTGGGGCTCTCTTTTAAGATGGTCTCACTCACGTGTTAGGTGGTTGGTGGTGGCTGTTGGCTGGCCCTCACTTTCCACTGATTTCTCATCCTGAAAGAAACTTGCCTGTACTTTGTTTCTTGGCTGCAGCAGTGTTCTAAGATAGTGGGAGTGGAAGCTGCAAGGACTCTTGAGGCCTAGTCTTAGAAAGTCACATAATGCCACTCTGCCACATTCTGTGGGTTAAAGCATATCACAAGGCCAGCTCAAATTCAAAGGGAAAAGAAATAGATTTTTCTACTTTTTGGGAGGAGTGGTAAAATCCCATGGCAGAGGGATATATATACAAGGATGGAAAGAATTCTTATTGCCATTTTGCAAATTCCTTGCCACAGCAGCTCAATTTAGCACAAGGAAGATGAATATACAATGTTTGTCATTCATCTGACTTTTGTTTTTCACACGTGTTAGGGGAAACTATTACCCAACTACCCTTGTGTACACTCTCGTTGTTATAGTGCCATTGATTATAGGTTTCATATACTAATTTGCTGTGTGAACTAAGCATCAGAGTGATTTTTGCTATAGAAGTGGCTTCAGGAGTGTATCGCTTGCTAAACAATCTAAAGATGTTGATTCCAATGTGATATTTGAAGGGTGAGGGAGGGTGTGTGTGTGTGTAATGCTGATCCTTTTTTAGCCTTGAGGTGTTTTATTCCAGACTGACTTTCTTAAAACTTAACACCACGTTAAAAATATAGATTGTTTGCATGCATATGTATTTGTTTCTCCTGCCACCTACAAGTCATGAGCTAGATTTGTCACAGCCCGAAAAATAACATGTTGTCTGTGCATCACTCAATGTAAAGGTAGGTTTTTGCTTAATTAAGAAAGTTTCTTTACTTTGAAGTCAATCCAGCAATATTTTATTCCCTGTTTCACAGTTTTTCAAAAAGAATTGCTAGCCTATTAGGATGGAAATATTAGAAGCTTTGTAATAGTTACTGACAGAATTACAGAGTTTGCCCCTCTTCATTTTTTTTAGTTCTTGTTTTAGTTTTTTTTTTTTTTTTTTTTTTTTTTTTAGTTTAGAAATAACAGAAGGAAGGGAGATGTACTGTTATGCCTTTTATTTATTTATTTATTTATTTATTTATTTTGAGTCAGAGTCTTGCTCTGTCACCCAGGCTGGAATGCAATGGTGCGATGTCAGCTTACTGCAACCTCTGCCTCCTGGGGTTCAAGCAGTTCTCCTGCCTCAGCCTCCAGAGTAGCTGGGATTACAAGGCACCTGCCACTACACCTGGCTAATTTTTGTATTTTTAGTAGAGACGGGTTTTGCCATATTGGCCAGGCTGGTATCTTGGCCAGGCTGGTCTCAAACTCCTGACCTTGTGATCCATCCACCTTGACCTCCCAAAGTGTTGATATTACAGGTGTGAGCCACCGCGCCTGGCCTATTTTACCTTTTATTAAGTCATAAAGTATTTCTGGTAAAAGCCCTTGTCATAAAATATTATATGCTTTTAGATGTGAGAAGAGGGCTAAGTGTTATCTTTATAAAATTAGAGATTTAAAGGCTAAGTGACCTGTTTATTACATTGGAAGACAGGTCTGGACGTGGGATTAGAATTGTGGAGTGTCCTTCCCGTGGCTGGCCTGGGTTCCTTTCTCATGTAAGGAAGAAGCACTGAGAAAAAGATGTTATCTGGATCTCTGAGGTTATTAAAAATTCCAACCTTATTTTATTTATTTATTTATTTGAGATGGAGTTTCACTCTTGTCCAGGCTGGAGTGCAATGGCGCAATCTCGGCTCACTGCAACCTCTGCCTCCTGGTTCAAGTGATTCTCCTGCCTCAGCCTCCTAAGTAGCTGAGATTACAGGCATGTGCCACCACACTAGGCTAATTTTGTATTTTTAATAGCGATAGGGTTTCGCCATGTTGGTCAGGCGGGTCTCAAACCCCTGACCTCAGGTGATCTACCTGCCTCAGCCTCCCAAAGTGCTGGGCTTACAGGTGTGAGCCACTGAGCCTGGCCCTATTTTGAACTTCTCAAATATTATACAAACAATAGTATAAGGTCATTGTAGAAAATTTATATAACACTGATGAGTGAAAAGGAGGGAAAGTAACCTCATCATCCAAGGCTAGACACCGTTTGAATTCTGATGTAGGAGTATATATTTACATGGCATAGGACTTTAAAAAAAAAAAGTGTAAATTGATATTTTTAGAAATGTCTACCTTTTTTGTATTCCCAGTACTTTCACATTTAATTTGCTACAGCAAGTAAAATAAACTAGTCTTAGATTAATACTTGCTTGGCAAAAGTGATTTTTTTTCTTGAGATTTTGGCATACACTGATAGACAAGCGTGCCTTATGATTACTGCAAAGTGTGTAAGTGTATTTTTTCTCATACTTAAATGTTTTCAGAATCACAGAATACATCTAATACAGTCTACTCTTAATGTCTGTGTTACGATTTAGATTTCTTAGGAGTATCTATTATACTTTGCCTTTTGTCTTCCAGATACTGCTGGATCACCTTATTCTGATATTTGGCACTTCGTCGATTGGTAGAAAAATCGTTTTGGCCAGGCGCGGTGACTCACGCCTGTAATCCCAGCACTTTGGGAGGCCGAGGAGGGCAGATCATTAGGTCAGGAGATTGAGACCATCCTGGCTAACACGGTGAAACCCCGTCTCTACTAAAAATACAAAAAATTAGCCGGGTATGGTGGTGGGTGCCTGTAGTCCCAGCTACTTGGGAGGCTGAGGCAGGAGAATGGTGTGAACCTGGGAGGCGGAGCTTGCAGTGAGCTGAGATTGTGCCATTGCACTGCGAGACTCCGTCTCAAAAATAAATAAATAAAAAAGAAAAATTGTTTTACAAGAAGTTCTGGCACAGAGAGAAGTTAAGAGTCAGTAACTTTCTTACTGTTTGTGGATGTGTTTGAACAGAGTAGTGACTTTTGGATTTCATAGTGACTTTGTATCAAACCTAGAGCTGGCAGCGTGAGGATTTTCTAGATGAGCTAAATATGTGGTATTTTTTTGTAGAACTAGCTATATGATTTCATGCGGATGTGGGAGAAATGAATAGGAATTTAATTTGATGATATAAATATTGAATTTTGTGGTCTTCTAAATTTTAAGGATTTTGTAGTATTTAGAACAAAAGGACAAAATAGCTTTTGGCATGACTAGTCTTTATTTAAAAAGTTTTTTAAGTTACAAATGTATAATATTTGTGAATCAAGTAGATGAAAGTAACTCCCAACTTTCATTGCCCACAGATGGCCTGTATGGCCACTTTGGTGTGTATCCTTGCAGATGTTTTTCTATGTATATATCTACATAAAGATTTTTCCAAAATGTAATAATTTTACATGTAATGTGGAAACTATACATATTGTTCTGCAATCTGTAAATTTTACTTCTTCAAAGTAATATATAACTTGGGTATTTTACTTCTGTATATTTTCTGTAAATATTTTTAGTAAAGTATACACATTATAAATATTCACAGCTGTCATTCCAGGCCATTTCTCAGAGATCC
Source organism: Hylobates moloch (assembly GCF_009828535.3). Taxonomy (NCBI): domain Eukaryota; kingdom Metazoa; phylum Chordata; class Mammalia; order Primates; family Hylobatidae; genus Hylobates; species Hylobates moloch. The sequence goes on from NW_026652276.1 coordinate 74,352,664, forward strand.
ATCTCCTTTAAAAATGCCTATTCTGGATCCATTTCTATTCTATGAGTGCAGCTTAATTTACTTAACTAATTCCTTTATTGATGAACTTATTGATTGTTTCCAAGTTTTTATTATTTCTGTGGGATAGATATCCAGAATTTTTGATGGCCAGGGCCAGTAGTATCGCCTTTATACTTTTGATAGATACTGTGAAAATTTCTTCCAGTTGTACTAATTAAATGCTAGCTTATTTGCTCCCATTACTGACCTTAAAGGTAAGAGGGAGCTATAGTGAGAAGGCATCTTGTCTTATTCCCGATTTGACCCAGACCTAAAATATCTAAGGTCAGAAGAAAATGGTGGGTGGGGTAAGGTGGGGTGGGATGGTTGGGTAATTGTGGATTGGAAAAGAAAAAATTATTGCCTCAGTTTAGGGAACGAAAGTTGCATCACTTATGGTCTAAAAAATGAAGTGTGATGAAGTTTATTCCTATGAGCAAATTTATGGAAAGATTTTTTTGAATTGGTGAGAAGTCTGGATTATGGAATATAACAAAATTGGTTAATCTGCCCTTTAGGTTGTAAGGGACAGGGACTCACTAAAATTACCCAAATAATGGGGCATTCTTTATAAAGGTAGATGTGGGAATAGGGGGACAGGAATCTCATCCATAATCCTGGGTTTTCTAGCATCCCTGGAAAAGTTGAGGGTCTCGGTCTTGGGAATTGCAGTGAAATGTCTACGTATGGACTGGGAAGTGGATAAGACCTCAGCAGCAGGAAATTTTGGATCCTCACTATTCTGGATCCTCTAACCTTAGTGTAACTGGCCAGTCAGCGTGTGTTTGCTTTGCTCATGCCCACCTGCTTCTCTGGCTGTTTTTACCTGGCTTTCTTATCTACTATCTGTGCATGTCTTCTCTGTTGTTGTTTCTACTTAGTCAGAATTTTGGCTCATTCATAGCTCCTTATGGCCCATCCAGCTTCTCTCTTCTTTCCCTGTTAGCCACAACTATGGCTGCTAATTACTGGATTCTGTCTTTATTTCCCAATCTTAATCCCAAAGATTGAGAATCTAGTTTTTAGCGAGTCCCTTTGTAGAACACCTGACTGCCCTAAACTCAGACACCCTCCTTGGAGAAGGCTGTAGCATCGGAAGTTCCTGCCTGGGAAGGAATCACAAGTGTGGCAGGCACCACTAGTGAGTGTTTTATGTAATACTGCTCTTAGGTACGTAACTGGTCATGAGACAGAGATGACATGTCACCCCAATCAGCAAAATGTAATCCTGATCTAATGTACTTTCTTTGTTAAAATATATACTTACAATGTATTTAAAGAGGAGTTTATTGTTTTGAGTCAATAAATAACTTTCTTCCCTGGGAAGAACCTCCCTTTTCCCTTATGGATTGTAAATCGGGAAATCTTATGCCCAGTTTCAGTTGTAAATTGTCTTAAATTCTGAAATAATGATACCCGAATCCTGAGATATGGTCTGGTCTTGCCTTTTCTGCTGGATTTAAAGTACTGTGAAGTAGCTCATCCTGTTTATGTAATGGTGATAAAATTCTGAAAAATATACCTGGAACCTGATACATTTTGAGGAACTAACTTTCCTGTGTCAACAGTTTTCTCAGCAGTATCTTCTCCATGGATATTGAGGCAGAATCTGATCCTCTCAAATTTTATGATGTATTTGGTGGTCCAGTGTTTCAGAGATGCAAGTTTGTTAATATCCTCTGGAAGATTTCTCAAGGTTGCTTTGTTTTCCTCTTGAGGGTCACTATTAAGTATCCCTTTTTTCCCTGTTCTCTTCCTCCAAACCCCATTCTGCTTCACTTTCAAAACGATGGCTAGAGGGTTGGATGTATCAGTGATCATGAACTGCTGAGTCCTAAACTTTGGTGTCTGTTTCCCTCAGAACCTCAAAGGGCAGTTTCCCTGGGACTTTTTAAAATGAGAACTATGTTCATAAAGTGCTGTCTTAGTTTCAGATCACTTGAAATGTAATCTGATTCGAGAGGCAGTGTTTAAGCTCCTGTTTACCGAAAGGCTGTTTGGATTATCATTTTGCAGGAATTGTTGCTGGGTAAAAGACAAATGAACAACGTACTCAGAAGAGATGACCAAATGTTCTGATTTCATATTGGAAGTTTTCTTCTGGTGGTCTTGAATCTGCGTTTTAATCTCCTTAAAAATGCCTTTTTAGCACATAAGCAAAATTAAACATTATTATTTTATTAAAAACTATGCAGTGCCCCTTATTAGTTAGGAGAAAAATCTCTTAAATCCTTTTTGGTAAGGACATGTGTAATTTAAGGCTTTCATTTCGACAGCCTGGTTTCAGCTGACAGGTATGTTAATCTCTATTTGATTGCTTTGGTGAGGAGTTGAAAATCACCTAATGCCTGGCTTAGTGTGCATTTGTAAATGCGCTTTCCTTTGGTTTTCATTTCATGCAATAATGAAATGAATTTTCCTACAATAATGAAATGAATTTTCCTACTGTTATTTTATTATAGATTGATGGTTTATCTGATTACCAGATTTAAATAAACAGTTGAACCATATTCCCTTTGACTATGTCCCCTTGTTTATCCTTTTTTTTTTTTTTAATGCTGATGGGTCTTTATAAGCATTATTATCAGCATTATTATCAGTACATATGTATGTATAGAGCCTCTTCATCAGTTATCTTGTAGCATAACAGTGTTCTAAGAAAGCGATTTTTTTTTTTTAAGTTTAAGAATTTCCTTTTCTATTTTGGTTTAATTTTCATTACACTCTTTTCTTTCTTCCCTTATAAGTGGCAAAGTTTATGTGAATATGATTATATATAGAACATATGACTATATATAATCTTTTTTTTATTTACAGAGGCAAAAGATATATTTGTGTTTATGTGTGTAAAGTAACACGTGACAAAAGAAAAATTATGTGTAATAGAAGTAATTTGACTCTGGGGAGAATTTTACTTTATGTTTTGAGGGTAGAATAAGCTTTAGAAAAAATATTCAAAGTCAAAATTCTGGGAGGGATTTTTTCCTCCATACCAGGAGGACTTTTAAAAGGAATTCAAGTCGACCAGATAATTCTGATACAAACACTTATGGAGCACCTGCTGTGTGCCAAGGACTGGACCAATTACTCAGCATACTTGATGCCTGATCCTTTCCTCATTCCTGTGAGGGTTGGTGTGATTATCTCAGTTTTACAAATCAGGAGGCAAAGACTTGGATGATCACAGTCTGTTGAAGGTCACGCAGCTGGATCTGAACCTAGTCTTGGCTGTTTGCAAAGCCCTCACCCTTGCTATGGTCCTCTTTGCCTCCTCTAGTTTTGCTGTCTGACCTAGCTTTACGATTCTCAAACTTCAGGACAAGAAGTGAATTTCTTTTCTTTTTTTTTTTTTTTTTTTTGAGACAGAGTCTCACTCTGTCACCCAGGCTGGAGTGCAGTGGCGCAATCTCGGCTCACCGCAACTTCCGCCTCCTGGTTCAAGCAATTCTCCTGCCTTGCCCTCCTGATTAGCTGGCACGTGCTAATTAGGTGGCACGTGCCACCACACCTGGCTGATTTTTTAGTATTTTTAGTAAAGACAGGGTTTCACCATGTTGGCCAGGGTGGTCTTGAACTCCTGACTTCAAGTGATCCGCCTGCCTCGGCCTCCCAAAGTGCTGAGATTACAGGCATGAGCCACCGCGCCTGGCCAAGAAATGAATTTCTAGAAGAAAGGTCCCTATTTTTAAAGTAGCATCACTTGGCAATTGGAGGAAACTCCAGGCAGACCCTGGTTCAGAGCCCAGTGGCATCATTTGCTAGCTTTGTGACTGAGAGCCAGTTACTTGGCCTCAGTGTGTTTTGTGGTGTTTCAGAACCTAATCTAGACCATCATATTGGCCTTGCAGAGTTGTTTTAAGGATTAAAGATCATGAATGTGCAATACATAGTAAATGGCGATGATGATTATGATAATAGCAGTTAGCACTGAGGAGTTGTTATTACTTGTCAGCTCCTGGGCTAAATGCATTTCATATTTAGCTCATTTAGTCCATACAGCAACCCAGTGGACAGATATTATTGTCTCTGTTTTACGTGGAAAGAACTCAGTGTGTGAAGTCTCTTGTTATTTATATTTTCCACATCAGTGTACCCTTCCATTGGTATGGCTAATTGAGAATTCACTCACTAGAGAATTCACCGTCATTCAATAAACATTAATTAAGCACCTCCTATAGGGTAATTAAGATAGATAAAAGTTCTCTTTTCAAACCTTATATTTTAGTGATTACTTTTTACCTATTTATCCTCTAACTGGTTTTATTTGTGGCATTAAAAAAGGATTAATCTTATGGTAGCTTAAGCACTTAAACATTTCACATACAGGGAAATCACGAACGGAAATGCTTACATTCCAAACCACTTTTTATGTGTCTTCAAAATAATTAATGCTACTACATTGGTAAAAAGGCTCAGAAGATATGAGGAGATGAGGAATCTTCTAAAAATACCCTCTTACTACTCCTCTCATTCTTTCTTCCATCACACAAAGTACCTAAAAATGCAATTGATAAAATAAGTTGCATAAAGCAGCAATCCTCATGGCCTGTCATCTCTCCAGAGCAATGATGGGGACATTGGGAGGTTTAGAAAAGTTATTAGCATTAAGGCTAAAGTGCTGACAGCTGAAAAGGGTACAGAGGAATTCTGGCAGTGGACTCACAGTTCATTATAGCGGGGAGAGAGATTCCTACACCAAGTGAAAACACTGGAGGGTTTCGCTCATGTGCTTCCCACCATTGAAACCAGACTGGAATATTCAGCCAAAACAGCAGACTGTTAGACATTTAAAAGAAGGAAAAAAGATGCAAATACACTACTCTATAAACATGCCTGTCATCTCCTGGATGGTAGTGCAAGGCACCATGTGGGTTAGGAAAGTTCTTCCTTCCATGTTAGAGAAAGTGGAACCATACTTGTTAAATTGTGAAACAGGGTGGGAAGAGTGGAGAGTCTGTTCTTTAGAAAGACCTGAGCAACGCCGGGCGCGGTGGCTCACGCTTGTAATCCCAGCACTTTGGGAGGCCGAGGCGGGCGGATCATGAGGTCAGGAGATCGAGACCACAGTGAAACCCCGTCTCTACTAAAAATACAAAAAAATTAGCCGGGCGTGGTGGCGGGCGCCTGTAGTCCCAGCTACTCGGAGAGGCTGAGGCAGGAGAATGGCGTGAACCCGGGAGGCAGAGCTTGCAGTGAGCCGAGATTGCGCCACTGCACTCCAGCCTGGGTGACAGAGCGAGACTCCGTCTCAAAAAAAAAAAAAAAAAGACCTGAGCAACTGTGAGCTGGCTGAAGGTCAGAATTTAAATCTTCCTGCTTTTTCTTGACTGGACGATGGGTTAATTATCCTCCATCTCTTTATTCGGTCTTTGTTGCGCTCCGGTGAGTGCCAGCGTTGCTACATCTTGGTGATCTAAAGAAGAAGCGCCCTTTGTGGTCTGACCTTGAGGAACTTGGAAAGTCTGCAGGAGAGAAACAAACAGGGAAATGATTATACCCTGTGAGGTAATTCTCTGGTGGAGGTGTGGTAACTAATCGTTCCATCTCCAAAGTCCTTCTATCTTTTGTCAGTAGCATGTTATATAGTTGTACTGTTGATCCTAAAGGAAGGGATTTCAATTCCAACTTAGAAATTCCGGCCATCTACTCTGTCTCGCAGACTAATTGTCTTGTTCCAAGATAGACTAGTAGTGAGAGACAGGACTAATGTTTTCATACAACTTTGCAATTTTGTTCATAAAAAGTTTTTGAAGTTTAGTGCTGCCTATACAAGCATGGGTTAAATGCTAACACTAACTGAATATACCTGTAAGTGTGTGTGTATTTGTTTTTTGATATGCATGTATTAACATCATGTTCTAGCTTGTGTGTAAACTCTGGACTCTGAGACAATGTTTAAACTTTCAACAAGAGAAATAACGAAAAGAAGCAATGGTTTTTTTGTTGTACCCGTAACTAAATTTACCGTTGTTCTAAGAACTCGACAAATGACCACAGGATGTGAATTTAATCAAGTTGTGCCTTTGAACAAAGGTATCCTGGTTATAGTGGAATTTTTTACTTCCTATCATCCTGCTCATGTGTTCACTTTCCTGCCTTTTCTGAAATCACCAGCAGTTCAGTATGACTTAACCAACTAAATGAATTACTGCAATGCAAAAGAAACCAACCCAGGAAACAAAAGGAATCACCATTATTTCTGACTCTGTCTCCTAGATCAGCATTCGAAGCCAAAGATTTCTACCTTTTACTGGAAAAATACTAAATGAAGTGACTCACTTTAAAAAAATGACCCCTGCAATGCAACCTAGATTTAATTGAAGGTGGTATTTAACTGAAGGTGAGGGCAGTGTGTACAATCTTAATCTCCTCAGTCGGACACATGTTCAATTATATTATCTTTGACAAAAAGTTCTTATTTCATCCAGAAGAAACTAAGCAAGCATTTAATGGAGAACTGTTAGGAACCAAAATTTCCCTAGAAATATTGCCTTTGATTTTATGGACTATTTTTCTTGATGCAGTTGAAATGGCTTGCCTTTGATTTTGACATCTCTTTTGGCATTGACTATACATGTCATCTCTTTGGGAGAGGAGCGCTGTATCCATGTTGTTAGTCATCTCTTCCACCTATCAGTGCTGTATTAATCGCTGCTCTGCCAAGTACTTTTTACATGCACATCTCATTTAATATTGATATTAAGCCAATGAAGAAAATGAAGCTGAAGACTTAAAATATTTGCTAGGGTCAAATTGAGTTTCTCACTCTCCGGAGTCTGTAAATCCCCTCTTAACCATTATGCTGTGCTGCTTAGAGTGGTTTTCTCTTTGCCCTGGGAGAACTCTCACTAGATAAACCAACAGCATATTCATTCAGTACGTGTGTGTTGCTTCTCAGCAGAGCTAAGTTCTCAGCTTTGTTGGGCATTTGTTGCTGTTGCTAATTGAGTTGTTTAGTTTCCTTTCATTGGCACATGCTTGTGATCCCAGCACTTTGGAGGCTGAGGCAGGAGGATCGCTTGAGGTCAGCAGTTTAAGACCAGCCTAGGCAACATAGTGAGACCTTTATCTCTATTTATAAATGTATATATTACTCACATTAAAATTTGTTAACAAAGAACAACTTTGATTATCATCATTATTCAAATACTCAAGCAAAGGAAGGCTCTTCATCTCTTTCCTTGGACAGTACCTCATAGCATGCCATTATGTTTCAAGGTTCGTTCTATAGTAAGATGAGCAAATAATGCTTGGATGATAAAGTTTAAAGTAAACTTGTAAATCAAAATTTGCAAAAAAAAAAAAAAAAGAAAAAAACTAGATGAAAGCAAGAAAAGTAGGTTAGAGGAACTTGATGTCTCGTTTTTAATATCAAGGTAACTTGTGAGGGCCTGGAAGGCATCTATCAAGTTGTGAACACTGTCTCATCTTTTTATTTATTTATTTATTTTAAATTTTTTTCTTTCCAAAATTTAAAAAAAGAATTTTATTTTATGTCTCATCTTTTTAAATGGTGATTCTAATAAATGGCTTTTTTAGTTTCTAAACCTGGACCATTAGACAACACTGAGATTGGTAGGAGAACAATTGTGAGACCAGAGTTTTGTTGCATTGAGAGGAGTGCTTGCTTGCCCCAGACCACTTGGAGAGAAAGTCAGGAATGGGTTGGATATGTTTTCTTTTTCTTTAGCTAAGGGCATCTGTCTGACTGGCATTGGGTTTGGACAATAGAGGGATAGAGGAGACCTACACACAACTCTCTGTGATTTAGTAGGAGGGAAGGAAGTAAAAGAAGTCACAGAAAAGCCTCCCTCTCCCTGAGGAAGTGGACAGAGAGAGACCTCTTCCATCCAGGGTAGGAAGTCCCCATAGTACCTGACTTATCTGTATTCTGCTAGGCTTTTGAGCAATAAATTGAGAGTTAAGTGTATGTGGAAAGTATCTGAACACACCGAAAATATCTGAAGATTTTTTTTTTTTTTTTGAAACAGAGTCTCACTCCGTCACGCAGGCTGGAGTGCAGTGGCACAATCTTGGATCACTGCAACCTCCACCTCCTGAGTTCAAGCGATTCTCCTGCCTCAGCCTCCTGAGTAGCTGGGATTACAGGCGTGAGCCACCACACCTGGCCCCCTGCCTACTTTTTAGAGTGCTATCATCTCACTTTTTCTTCCTTAATATGCAAATTATGTGAATCTTTCAAGGTTCAACCTAAATGCCCACCCCAAATTCTTGATTCATATGATTCTTAGGGAAAATCACCTGTAGCTGTGTAATGTAGCAGCTTGGGCATAATTATAGCTTATTTCCTCTGGTAGCTTTTTAAGTTCCTGAAGAATAAAAAGCTTGCCTGTCCTGAGTTTTCTGTAGTGAGTAAGATTTAACACGGTTCATACCACTAGTTGGGAGCTGGTTGTTATTTGTTGAATGGATGCATGAACTTCTGTCAATCTTTTGATTCTCCTAATAGCTTTCTCTGTGTTTAATTGAGGCTTTCCCCACGTCTTTTTCAGAGTCTAGACCTTTTGGAATCTGCTTTTATTTCTTACACTTGATTTTTTTGGGGGTGGGGGAGGAGTGTATTCTGTGTTCTTCTCTTTGCTCTCTATGGCTGGAATTACTTTTGGAAAGATGTGACACTTTTCGATTTTTTTCTCTGAGCCTTTTTACTCAGACAAAATCACAGGAGTTTCTCTCAGGACAGTCATGTTCTTTAGGTGACTTGACCCTTGCTCTAGCAAACCTACCTTGGTTGAGCATTCGGCTAGGAGAAGTGGGAGAGTAGTTGACGCAAATACCGCTGTCCTATGACCTGACCCTGGTATGCATGGTGCTGTGCCCTATGGCCACTATTTTTGATGGTAGGACTTTGTCCAGTCAACTTAGCGGAAAAGATCATACATGTTGAACACTGCAAAAGTGAACCTTCCCAAGATATTCTTTTGGGGAATTTTCTGAGCTTTTATGGTTCTTTACAAGTTACTTGTCTAATTTGTACATTCACCTCTGCTGTCCCATGGGCCTTGGCAAGTGACAGCTGCAGTGCCGATGTTTGAGAGTAGAGAAGCTTTGTTAGAGCACGGGGTTATCTGGGAACTCTCTTCCAATTTATGTGGTCCAGTTCTGTTTAAATTCTTTCCCCATTACAATTCCCGTTAGCAAAAGTTATGCCAGTAATTTCCATTTATTGCCTCCTTAATGGTGACATGGTGTTAAAAGATGTTTATATGATCCTACATATCTTAGTACTTTCAAAATAAAGAGACTTTTAGTGATTTACTGCTAGGAGGCTATTTCTGTCTAAATCATGATAACATGGACGTGATCTTAGAATTGGTAGTTATGCTTTTTTCTTCCTCCCCTCCATAGGACATTATGTTTCTAGGGCTGGCTTTGACTATTAAATATGTATACAGTCAGTCCTCCATGTCCATGGCTTCTGCATTTGTGGATTCAGTTAACTGTAGATTGAAAATATTTGGAAAAAAATGGATGATTGCATCTGTACTGAACATGTACAGACTTTTTTTCTTGCCACTATTTCCTAAACGTTATAGTGTTAACAACTATTTACAGAGCATTTACATTGCCTTAGGTATTACTCTAGACATGATTAAAGTATCCAGGAAGATATGCACAGGTTATATGCAAATACTACATCATTTTATACAAGGTTCTTGTATAAAATCCATGAATTTTGGTACCAATCCAAAATTGGTACCAATCCCCCACGAATACTGAGGGACAACTGTATATATTTTTTCTTTTGTGGGAAGTGGGGCCAAGGATAGGATAATCTGTGATCCTCACATCATAAAAATATTCTGAAATGTCAGTTTATATGATTCTTTGATTTTTCCAGATCTATATTTCCGTGGTATAGGAAGGTAATAAAGGTTATGATAAAGAAACAGAGTATTCCCCTTCCTGCATCCGGATACTGGCCTTTTTCTGATTGATAGAAATTGGGGTTTTCTAATGCATGCTGAATCTGAATCTCCTCCTCCAACAATGAATGTCCATAGGAAATTCTACCAGGTGGATCTGTAATGGAACGTGTTCCCTGTGTGACTTAAGGAATTCAGACTCATTACTTTCTAGGCACCCTTGGTGGAATGTTCTTCAATAACATGGGAGAGTGGGATGCTTTTGAAGACACAGGTAGAGCTGCAGGGAAACACATAATCACTGATTTTCGTGTTGTGAGTTTATTCACATCATAAGATGATGGCTCGTGGAAATACAACCCTGGCAGGTCTGAGCAGTCTCCTTTTCCCAACAGAGCATGTCTGCTTCTGCTGAGAACCTAGGACTGGAGCTCACCATATTCCAACCAGCGCCCCTCTGGGCTCCTGGGCTGACTTTTAAAAAAGCCTTGTTCCTAGCAGGTTGGTTGGGTAAAGCTTCCTGATATGGGAAAGGGGCAGGTATGCAGGTAGTCACCAAGCTGGGGAGTGCCTGGCACAGAGCCGGTAACCAAGACCTCTCAGGAGATGAAAGTCCGCTGCTGTTCATGAGATCATCCATGCCTAAGAGGTATGGCGGTGGCATTAGCCTTGGCTTTAGAAAGTTGAAAGCGCACGAATAATGTCTTCTTTTGAAGGTGGCTTATAACAACGTTTCTTTGCCTAAAAACTCGTATTTCTGTCAGGTTTGCTCAAGCTGAGGATGGCGATTTGCCACTTCATTAGATGACTCACGTCACTGAAAAAAGACATTTAGCCCCTTCTCCAGGACTGTCCAAACCTAGGAATTTCCTGCAGGAATGCCAAGGAGATCTTCAAACAGCCAAACACAACTTTTGCCTTGGTGTGCAGGCATGCTTCTGTTTCTGTCAAAATAAATTAGGCTGCTAAGTCGTAAATTAGGAAAATATTTTGCTACTTGTGTTTCTTATTTAGCAAGTAGAATAAATAGCTGGCCTCAAAACAAAACAAAAACCCAAACCAACCTCAAGTCGATTGACAGAAGATGATTCTGCCTTTGCCAAGAGTGAGGACGTACCTTCTCTGGGAGACAGGAAGCCTTCATCTGTCTCCCTCTGATTTGACTCAGTCCTTACCTTCTGTGTACCTCTGGTCAGGTCACCTTGCCCATTTCTCCCATTGCCCCTCATACTGAGTTGAGGTTTGCAGGCCTAAGGAGGAAGCGTCCGGGAGGCCTATCCATATCTGAACTCTGTTTCCTGTCTCTCTCCCACCAATGTGAGGTTTCTCCTCACGTTGCTTTTACCCAATACATGAAAGATTTCCTTTGTCAAGCTTATTGGAATGCCCTGTGGGAGGGATGCTATGCAAAAACATAAATGTGTTGCATAACTGCCCAGTCCTTAGAGATGCTAGAGCACCCTTGGCACCTTCACAGACCCCACTCTCTGGTCAGTCCCTAGAGAGCAGGGTGAGGTGCACTTGAGAGGTGGCTTTGTCCTCTACCCCAGTACCATGGTCCATGGTGATGACCTTTATCCCAGCTCTGATAAAAGGCTATTTTAGGTTTTCTAAAATACAGTTCCTTACCTAGCCCAGAAAGGAATATTTCCATTTTTTCCCCCTTTCCTCTTGTCTGATTCTTTCCAGCTGCTGTTCCTTTACAAATGTCAGATTTGTTTCTCCTGTGTCACCTTGAGGCAACTGACATTCGTGACTAATTATTAGGGCAGCCTTTTAGTTTATTTTGATGAAAAAGTCTCAGAGAACTCTGTTAGATAACAGTGTATTTGAGCAGGTGACATGTTGATGTTTGGGATTTGGGAAACAGATCCAGCAAAAGTAGACTTTTTAGCATAGTAGTTGGAGGAGTCAGAAGGTCCAAGGCGAGCTTCATGAACTTATTTATTACTAGCGCCCTGTGTTTTCTCTGAACTAATTCCAGTCTTTTAAACTTAATACCAAACAGCCAGGCCAGGTGGTCACGGGGCTTACGGAAGGGTCATCTTGGAGCAAAGAACCACACAATGAACTCTTATCCAGCTAACGTTTTTTTTCTCCCCTGTAAAATCAAATTAAATCAACCTCAGTTTGGAGGATGTGGAAATGGGGGGAAAAGTATGATTGGAGTCCTGGCCATTTGGTAATGCCAATGGTTTGTGGGAGCAGTCTGGCTATGAAGGATGCATAAAAAACAACTCTACAATTTAAACTTATTTCAGAAAAGGGCTTTTTGTTTGGCACACACTGTTGCAAGCCATTTTTGATCGTTCATTATGAGACCTTCATTCATTGGCATATTATATAAGATCAGCACAAATACCATGTTGAAAACACGTGGATCATGGTACGTCCCTAGAGCCGTAAAAGAGACTGATAAAAGATGGCATGTACTAACATGAAGAGAGCTCCAAGATATATACTACTGGGTAAAAACAGCAAATGACAAAATGAAGAATAGAGTTGCTACCAAAAGGGGCAGCAAACCAATACAGTCTTTTGGATTTCCAGTGTAGAGGAAAATCTTACCTCAGTTCGTGGCACACAGTTATCAGTGGTCTGGGCAGGACCTTTTTCAGAATTATCCTGTACAACACTATTTCTTGACTTTCTTTTATCCTTATTCCCTTACTCATGCCTTTCCCCCGTAGTCAACCTTTTGAATATTTATGTATATCCTTTGTATATATTCTTGTAAAACATGTAATAACATGCTTCTTTTTCTGAGGTGAAATCCACATAACATAAAATTATCCGTTTAAGATTAACAATTCAGTGGCATTTAGTACATTTCACAGTGTTGTTTGACCATCACCTTTGTCTAGTTCCAAAACACTTCCACTGTTCCCCATGCCATGAAACAGTTACTCTCCATTTTCCCTTCTCCCAGCCCCTGGCAACCACCTCTTCTGGATATACGTCATATCCAGAAAACAAATGGAATTAAACAGTATGTGATTTACCTATTCTGGATATACTATCCAGAATATAAATGGAATTAAACAATATGTGATCTTTCGCATGCGTGTATTTTCAAATCAATCTTTATTGAGATCTAATTTACGTAGATAAAATGTACCCACTTTTTAGTGGACCTTGTGTTTTTGTTGTTTTGTTGTTGTTGTTGTTATTTTTGACATCTTTCACATTTGCTTACAGCAACCCCACTAGGCAGGCACCGTCATCACCCTGTTCTGCAGATGAGGCTTGAGGCTCAGGGACGCCGAGTGACTTGCCTGGGATTGCATGACAGCTTAGGATGTGGAGGTGGGCAGACTGGCTCTAGAGTCCATGCTGCTCCACCGCTGTCGTCCACCGGCCTCTCAGGTCTTCACGTGGGCGATTTCAGAGCCTGCCTTTTTCCACACAACATTATACTGTTTATCAGGTTGATAAAAAGTGGCTATAGAATATTCTACTATTTGTATATACCACAATTGAACTACTTAGCCTTTGATGGATTTTTAGGATGTTTCTAATTTTTGTTTGTCATAAACCATATTGAAAGGAACATTAAGGATTAAAGAAAATTCTAAAGTCATATATATTCATTATAGAAATATGAGCAAGCAAGGAAAATAAGCTAAAAACGTATAAACATTCCCCCCAAAGTTAACTGCTCTATGCAGTTTTTCACATGGTGTTCCAGTTTGTCTTACTTTGAGATGGGATCTCCCGTTTGCCCAGGCTGGATCAGTAGGCAATCGGCTCAGTGCAACCCCCTCCGGTTCACCCTTCTGCTGCCTCAGCCTCTCCAGGATAGTGGGACTACAGGCCCCCCACAGCCCGTAATTTTTTTGTTTTTTAGTAGAGACGGGGTTTCACCGTGGTCTCGACTCGACCCTGACCTCGTGTCCGCCCACCTCGGCCTCCAAATGTGTGATTACAAGGTGAGCACCGTCCGGCCTTTTTTTTTTTTAAATGGGTCTGGTTTTTCACCCGGGCTAACTGAGTGCAGTGGTGTGATGTAGTCCTGCAACCTCCCCTCCACCTCAGCCTCCCAAGTAGCTCGGAATACAGGCACACATCACGATGCCCGGCTAATGTTTTTGTTTTTTGTAGAGACAGGGTTTTGCTATTTTGCCCAGGCTGGTCCTCTATATATATTTTTTTTAATAGGAAAAAAGCACTTGAGAAAGGATGATATCATAAATGAAGTTTTGTAATAGAAAGTTTATAGTATACTGTGAACATCTTTTTATCTAACAATAGTGAATATTTACTAAGTGCTTAACACATGACAGGGAGTATTTTCGTGTTTTACCCTACTCATGGCAATCATTTGAGGTATGTGGTTATTATGGCAGATGAGATTTGTGTATTTTTAAATCTACACTAATAGTTTTGTGCTCTAGCACTTAGTATTTCTCACTTTTTAAATTCAGCACTATATTCTTATGATTAATCCATCTATCTACCTTGCTAGACATTTGCTGTCACCTTGGGTTTCCTTATTTCTTGCAACTCCCAGTTTCCACACACAGCGTTTCAGGGAACATCTGTGAACATGCACTCATGGATCTATGGGTCGTGTCACTGGGAGACACATCCAACAACAGGATGAATGGATCATGGGATATTTATGAACTTCATATGATTAAATATTGGCAGAGGCAGATTCTCCTCCATAATGGCTATCCTGAAGTCTACACTCTTACGCTTTATCTTTTTTGTGGTTTCAAGGATGTATGTATAAATGGCTAGGAAAAAGGACCAGAAAGAGATATACCAAACCAGTAACACTGGGAACATTTACAAGGAACCCAGGAGGGAGAGGATGATCGGAGGACCCTTAGGCTATACTGGTCATGACATGATGTGTTGTAAGCACAGTGTCTTCACGTGTAACTTACTATTATAATTTACTGTTTACAAAAAAGGTCTGAAATGTGACCTTTACCTGAAGTTTACAGGGCTGTGCTATGAACACATTTCAAATTGTGAATGCCTGGGTTGAGGTTAGTCATGGAGCATGGAATGAGTTCTTCTTTGCAGCTTAGTGCTCTTTGAGGCATGCTCTAAACAGTTATCAGGTTATACCAGTGAGCCCTCTTCAGACATTTAACTGAAGTTTTTCACATCTCAGATGGCTCAGAGAGGTTGAGTAATTTTCCCAGGAGCACGGGGTCAGGAGAGTTGGCCAAGGCAATGTGGAGAGGTGGGTCAGAACAGACAACTTCATGAATGAAGGCTTGTTCAGGAGGGCTTATTGGTCTGTACTTAAGGTTGGGGAGGAAGTCGGTGCTTTTTACCTGCAGGTGAGATGGGGAGGAAACATTCCCAAGAACAGTAAGTTTCAGTAGCTTCCTTATGCAAACACTCCACTGAACAAATATATTCGTCTGGTCTGTTTACTAAGCACAAGGTATTCAGATAATCTTTGCCTGACAAGCTGCTTTTGTTTCTGTAAAAGGAAGGTAACAGGAAGGTCTTCAATTTACGACTCAAGCTTTCTTCTTTCACCTCTTCTAAAGTGAGAGAAACAGGTTCTGGATGACTGGATGAGATATTTTTTAAAGGTGCCATTCAGGTTCCTTTTGGGTATTAGTTTCAACTGAGATGTCTCATTCTTTCTGTAGAACTAAAATGAATAATGATCAGTAAGTCATTTTTGAAAGTAACTGTGACAGAGTGGGGAAGTTAACTACCACCTCTGCATTCCCGGCACCTGGTTACACACACCCTGATTATGGTAGAGACTTAGTTAATAAGAGAACCAGTGAGTGTTTGTGTCAGAATTTTACTTTCAGAACCAAGCATAGGAATTTATACATGAACGCCCTGTGCAGAAAGAGGAGGTGTTTGCACACAGCTACACCGATAGGTTATTTTCCACTCTTGCACAGTGACTAGTACAGATTCCTCTCATGAACTCCTCAGAGACAAGACAGGGCATTGATGATACTTTATCAAGTAGACAGTATGTTTGCTACTCACAGCTAAGTAAAATTAAAATATAAGAAGAAATTGGAAGGCTGATGGAGATATAAAGTCCCATCTTTAAGGCAGGAATACTTCCTACCATCAAATATTACCCAGAACTCACTGGTTTAGAGGTTGAAGGCACAAAGCATGGTTCAGAAGGCTGAACTCCTGGCCTGTCTCTTCACAAGGTTGGTGAACTCTGGTAAACTCTAGAACAGAAATGACTCTTATAAACAGGTGCACATATGTGGTGAGTACCTGATGAATGTGTGCTGACCAATAAATAATTAATACTACTTCCTCTTGACTCATGTGTTTGAAATGAAGAACAATCAATCTAGTTGTAATCTATACTTGTGTGGAGAAGGGAAGTTGAGCAATACACCCATATTTAGTAACACTCGAGATAGATGGGGTGGGAGAGATAACAGTCATTCTTTGCCTTTTGGGTGGATCTAAGTTAAAATATTTTTATTGTCTAGATTTATAGCTAATTAATAATTTTTTTTTTTGCCCTAGAATATTGAGGGTGCAAGATTTTAAAGTTGGATTTAGAGGAACTGAAGTTTCAGTTTGTTCATTGTGATTACGTAAATAGAGAAAACGGACTAATACATTATACTTTCTCTTTTTAACCATATAATGACTACTCACCATTGAAATTTTGATGAGCATTTTTTTTGCTTTATTTCAGAGAAAGACAAGTGAAATTATAATTAAATTGTATATTATTTTGTGTAGATGGTCTTTTCTCTAGTGTTCCTGCTGAAAACAGAGGAGATTAAAGATTTTCCTGTTCAGATTTTAAATCCGTTATTCAAAGTTTGAGGCTGGGCGTGGTGGCTCACGTCTGTAATCTCAGCACTTAGGGAGGCCGAGGTGAGAGGATCATTTGAGGTCAGGGGTTTGAGACCAGCCTGGCTGACATGGCAAAACCACATCTGTACTAAAAATATAAAAATTAGCCGGGTGTGGTGGCAGGTGCCTGTGGTCCCAGTTCCTAGGGAGGCTGAGGCAGGAGAATTGCTTGAACCCAGGAGGCGGAGGTTGCAGGGAGCTGAGATCATGCCACTGCACTCTTGCCTGGACGACAGAGCAAGACTCCATCTCAAAACAAAACAAAACAAGGTTTGATAGTTTGCTTAATTAATGGGAGTAGGTGTCTTGATGTGTGTGCAGCTTGTATGATCCAGGAACTGATAATAAAGTTTGCAACATCTCTAAGCTAGAAATTTTAATGAAACCACAACATATTTTCTTTCATAGCAATTCTCTGAGCCAGCATTTCAAGAAGGGTGGGAAAAAAATGGTGATAAATGACCTTTGAGGTGAACTTTTGATATTTGCATTGCAATTCTTTGGGTTTACACTTTTAATTTTTAAAATTGTATGTGATTTTTGTGAAAAGTGTCAGTTTCCACTATGTTCACAGTAGTGATAGTAGGACCCTTAGAAGTAAGCACATATATGCCTATTTTATCAATGGATGTCTTCAGAGTTGGTGTGCCATTTTTGCAGCATGGGTGAGAATTGAGATTGAGAATTGAGATTTTCCTAATTACATGAGTTTCTTTCTTTCTTTCTTTCTTTCTTTCTTTCTTTCCTTTTTTTTTTTTTTTTTTTTTTTGAGATAGAGTCTCGCTTTGTCACCCAGGCTGGAATGCAATGGTGATCTTGGCTCATTGCAACCTCTGCCTCCTAGACTCAAGCAATTCTCTTGCTTCAGCCTCCTGGGTAGCTGGGATTATAGGCGCCTCCCACCACGACTGATTAGTTTTTGTATTTTTAGTAGAGACTGGGTTTCACCATGTTGGCCAGGCTGGTCTCGCGAACTCCTGACCTTAAGTGATCTGCCCGCCTCGGCCTCCCAAACTGTTGGGATTATAGGCATGAGCCTCCACGCCCAGCCTAATTACATTAGTTGCTTTCTTTTCGTTTGTTTCTGAGACAGAATTTTGCTCTTGTTGCCCAGGCTGGAGTGCAGTGGTGCGATCTCGGCTCACTCCAACCTCTGCCTCCCGGGTTCAAGCGATTCTTCTGCCTCAGCCAACCGAGTGAGTAGCTGCAATTACGGGCATGTGCCACCACGCCCGGCCAATTTTGTATTTTTAGTAGAGACGGGGTTTCTCCATGTTGGTCAGGCTAGTCTCAAACTCCTGACCTCAGGGGATCTGCCCGTCTCTGTCTCCCAAAGTGCTGGGATTACAGGCGTGAGCCACCACGCCAGGCCTTACATTAGTTTCTTATAGTAAGAAAAAGGTTTCAAAGTTATATATATCTAAGAATACACCTACCTTCATAGTTGAGCTTTTTTCCCCAAAATACATGTTTTTCTGGTGGTCTCTGTATTTTCCATCACTTTAAAAAAATCTAACTTATTAAAAGTAATTTGACTTTTGCTTAAGACTTTCGTCATCATCAGTAAAAATTTATGAAACTGCTTCTGTGCATTTGCTTCCTACAGGCCTAGGGGTGCAAAGGAAAGGGGTAGAATCTAAGATTCTAGGGTTAACCAAAATCTAAGGTTTATAGGCTTCTCTGAATTTAGGTGGAAGAAGGTGGAGAATGTGATTCTGGGTGGTTTTGTGCTATCCTCGGGATAGCCACTAAGCTTGTTCTACCAGTCAGGCTGGGCTGAGCTACGGTATGGTAGCAAACAACCCCACATCACAGGAGATTAGCACAACACAAGTGTATTTCTTGCTCTTGCAGTTCCCTGTGACTGTGGGAGATATGTTAAGTCAGCTGTCCTTCCTGCAGCAACTCAGTCAGCTTCAGTCTTGTGGCTCCATCCTCTGTTATCTCTAGCAGCAGGAGGGGAAGAGTCATGGGAGCACTGCTCAGGGGCTTCCCTGCTTCAGTGATGGAGAGGTGCTCATCATTGCTCACATTTCGTTGACCAGAACGAGTCACGTGGTCCTGCCTATTGCAGGGTAGTGCAGTGCTTTTGTGCTCAAGAAGGAGACATTTGTAAGCCCTAGTAATGTCTATCACACGTGTCTAAATGAGAATTGGGATCTTGGAGAAGACATTGGAACTAGAGATGAGAATGTGAAAGATGTTATGTACAGAAAAGAAAATGGTGGAGTGGATTCATAAGGGAAAGCACATAATTGCGGAGGGTACAGTTTTCCATGATGGTGTCACTGCATGTATCTTTATTCACAACCCAAGCAATATGCTACTCTGGACTAAAAATATAAGGATAGTTGTAGCCACTGTCAGGAAAGTCAGAAAGTTTCTGTTGGTTCTGTTGTTGATTTGTGTGCTATGTGGACATTGTCTGCCTCCAAAAGTGTACTTTCACTTGATCATTTTAGGGTTATATAGTCCAATAGGTTAGCAGATCCTTAAATCTTGTTGGTGACAGGTTGTATTGGCCAGAGCTTAGGTGGTAAGCTGGTGAAAATGCCTAA
This sequence comes from Hylobates moloch, assembly GCF_009828535.3. Classification (NCBI taxonomy): domain Eukaryota; kingdom Metazoa; phylum Chordata; class Mammalia; order Primates; family Hylobatidae; genus Hylobates; species Hylobates moloch. Next base: position 74,371,970 of record NW_026652276.1, read on the forward strand.
TTTTAAATCTCAATGGGATTAGGAGAGAGTTTATATATCTTCTTACACATATTAGACATTATGAGGACACTTTCTATTATGTTTTTTCTCAGGAGTGTTCATTACATGACCTTGACATTGGAATGTATAACCATATTTCTGCTGCTATCCCCAGAACATCTCCGGAGAAGGAGTCTGCTGGGTCAAATGATGAGCCAGTTTCTGTGGGTTTTACTGCCCTGGTTCTTCCTCTCTGATCTTGCCTTTCCCACTACTGTTCTTCCTTCTCAGCTATTCTTCCAGTTTACTCTTCCTCCACTTTCGCCTATTAAGGTGTGGACTTTGGGAGTAGGCCGACCTCAGTTGGGATCTCATTCCTGTGATTAGCTCTTTGACATTGGAAAAATCACTGTCCAAAACTCAGTGTCCTTATCTGTAACACGAGGCTAAATATTTGTAATTTATGCAAAAACACCAGACACAGTACCTGGTATGTTTTTATTGCTCAGTAAATTTTAGTTAACCATTAGCATCATTGTCATGTTCATTTCAAGGCTCATCTCAAATAATTTTTTCATGATAGCTTTAAAATTTTTTTTATATTTCACCAAGCCTGTGGATATGATTTACTCCGTGGAGCTCAGATATCACTTTATATCTCCTCTGACATTTCATATTCTTTGTGTGTGAATATACTTGAGTACATTCCCATAGGGCAGTGGATATCCTTTCTTCATTGCTGTATCTTCTGCATTGCCTTCATTTAGGTGGTGCACATGATATGTACTCAAAGTCGAATTGAGTCAAAATGAGACATAGGGGGGAGGCCTATCATATATTTATAAGGCAGTCCACCTGGTTGAGTGAATTCTCATAAGCTGGAAATATAACTACCCTTGGAATAGTATTCAGTTACTTCCCTCGTTAGGGTGTGTGTATGTTTCTCAATGTTTATATGTAATTGAAACTGTAATGCAACAACAAAAAAGGAGAATTAAAGAAATAATAAAAATAATGCAAATGTTATAAAAGACAATCACTACCACAGGGTAGCAGTTTACCAGAACTCAGAGGAGGCCTTAGTGTGATCTTGGTCATTTATACTGCTGAAAAGGTAGCTTTCGTACCTTTATGCTCAGCTGTTTGCAAGGTTCACAACTTTAGGATTGGTTTTGCATGTGTAAAGCTATGCCTGATAAGGCAAAAGAGGGGTATAAATGAATCTCACCTGAAATTGGAGTCTTGTACAGTGAATGGGTTTACCTAGAGTTGTGCTCATATTATGGACCCAGCTTGTTTTAATGGAGGTGTCTGTTAGTCTTCCTGCTTCTGTTCTCAGGGTATTATAAGAAGCGTGAAGATGTGTGTGAGCTTTCTCTTCCTTAATCACTTGAAATTGATCACTGTCTTTGAATACTGGACCCTTAAAGATATCCGTTTAAGAAGTCCTTATTTTTTCATTTCTTTAATTCTCTGCCAGAAGTGAGTGGAATATTGGGTGTCTGTTTTGTAGATTCATAGCACCATAAAATGTTAAAGGATGTACTATGCTGAAAAAAGTACTCCCATTTTATATTTAGGGATTATGTGATCTGCCCAAAGTCACACAGGGAATCAAGAGTCTAGATCTCGGCTGGGCGCAGTGGCTCATGCCTGTATTCCCAGCACTTTGGGAGGCCGAGGTGGATGGATCACCTGAGCTCGGGAGTTGGAGACCAGCCTGGCCAACATGGCAAAACCCCGTCTCTACTAAAAATAACAAAAATTAGCTGGGAGTGGTGGCGGACACCTGTAATCCCAGTGACTTGGGAGGCTGAGGCAGGAGACTTGCTTGAATCCAGGAGGTGCAGGTTGTGGTGAGCCGAGATCACGCCATTGCACTCCAGCCTGGGCAACAAGAGCGAAACCCCATCTCAAAAAAAAAAAAAAAAAAAAAAAAAGAAAGAAAAGAAAAAGTCTAGATCTCGTTTCTGCTGCAACACTTGACTCATTGACTCATCAGGTGTTTTTCTGTGCTTGTGCCAGAAAGGTAGGAATTGTGCTGTATGCACTGGATGTGGATAGATATGCCAGCTGTGGGCCTATGTGGAGGCAAAAGGAGGCCCTCATGAGGACATTGCTGTCAGCGATTGTGGTAACTACAGAGAGTATGCCATGCCTTGGTGGTAGACCAGATGACTATTATGGGACTAGTAGAGTTATATGAATTGGAGGCTTTGATTTGAAAATCTGTTTAAAGGGAACTGATTGCTAAAACACATTTCGTTGTTTTTCTTGCCTTAATTGCTGAGATAAGGGATTATAGGATTGTGTTCTACTGAGACACTTTTTCAAAAAGGGAATTGAATTCATATACAAAAAATTCATTATAATGTATTATAATTGATATAATTTTCTTTATTTTTAAATTATTTTTTATTTTGTTGAGACAGGGTCTTGCCATCTTGCCCAGGTTGGAGTGTACCATCATGGCTTACTGCAGCCTTGAACTCCTGGGCTCAAGCTATTCTCCCACCTTGGCCTCCCGAGTACCTGAGACTACAGAGACGTGCCACCACACCCGGCTAATTTTATTTTATTTTTTGTAGAGTTGAGGTCTTGCTATACTGACCAGGCTGGTCTTGAACTCCTGGCCTCAAGCAATCCCTGCCCCTCCCTAACTTCCTCAGCCTCCCAAAGTGTTGGGATTATAGGCATGAGCCACTGTGCCCAGCCCATATATAAAATAATTTTCCATAGCAAGTAATTTAGATTTGGCTTCAGAAATTTTTTTTTTTAAGATTTAATATTATAAAGTAATTTTTAAATTGCAATTCAATATATGCTCATTGAAGAAAAATTGGAAAATACAGAAAAGGACAAAGAAGAAAGTAAAAGTCACTCATAATGGTATCTTCAAAAGATAACCACAATTAATATTTTGGTGTTTCCTTTATACTCACAAATTTGCAATTAAGTTGTACATAATGTTTTATAGCTGGTTTTAATATATTCATTTTCTCCTTCTAAAATGAATGCAGTGTTACTTAAAAATTGCTTTCAACATTTTCATTAAAAAATTTCAAACATGCAGCAAAGTTAAAATTGATACTGAATACCCATCTCTCCATCACCTATATTCTACCATTAATATTTACCATACTTGCTTTATCACTTACCTATTCATCTCTCCACCCCCTCTATTCATCCATTGATCCATCTTGTTTGTTTTTCCATACATTTCAAAGTAAATTTCAATGCAGTGTGTTACGTTTAACCAAGCTGGTTTACCTTCTTAATTGTTTTTGGTTTACACTAGTATACAAAGGAATTAGTATTCTCTGAGCATATACAACTGACAGCCCAGGGAACTTGCGGAGAGTATTTTGTTGGGTGTAGTGAAAAAGGACATCCAGGGATTTAAAATTTGCCTTGGAATAGAGTTAAATGTATGCATTATTAGCATTTGAGATAGCACAAAAGAACCATTAAAAACGATCATCTCCTTTTTACCTGCTGTTATGCCTAATTCAGACTCTAGCATGGGGACAAGGAAAATCTTTAGAGGGGCTCATACTTTCTGTAGCTTTCCTCACTGCTAGAGACCTCAATGCTTGGTAGGTTGTGAACATGGATTGACTTGTTGGCAGGAAAAGCCCTTCAGAATCGTTTCCTCCAGCCTACCAGTGGGACAGTTCAGTCCTAAATGTCCTGTGGATCCAGGTCTTGCATTCCCTGGGCAGGCGGTTGAGGGACTGTTGGTCTCGTCTGTAACTTGACTCTTGTTTCTGATGTGGCTAGATTTCCTGCCAGTTTACCAGGTCTTCCTATGTGAATGACAGATTCTTTCCTTTGTATTGGCAATGGTTGGTGGAGGATGGGGAGTGAGGTGGTGGGATAACCTTGGTGGACTGAGGAAGCCCCTGCTTGTATCTCTCTACCGCCTCCTTTTAAAGTTGCCTTAAGGTGCCTGTCCCATGGGGTGAGGCAAGGTATGGTGACCTTGCTTTATGTACAGTTCCCAGCATAGCACGTTGTGTATTTAGGCATTTAGTAAATGTCCCTTGACAAGTAGACTGTCCCTGTTAAACCCTCAGAATCCCTGTAGTTGTTCTACTTTGCCAGCTAGCACCTGGTGCCTTTCACAAACATTTCAAGAACACATATCCGTTCTTCAAACCTTATAATCTTAACTGTGTTTTCAAGTGGCTGGAGGCCCTTAAGATAGAGCAGCCTCTGTGTTTTTCCCCCTTTCTTTTCCCATGTTTCACATTCCAGGGTGTTCAGTCTCACTATCACGTCAACACCATTTTAAGTGATAAGACGACTCAACTCTGGCTGGGTGCAGTGGCTCACGCCTGTAATCCCAGCACTTCGGGAGGCTGAGGCAGGTGGATCACCTGAGGTCAAGAGTTCAAGACCAGCCTGACCAATGTGGTGAAACCCCGTCTCTACTAAAAATACAAAAAATTAGCGGGTCGTGGTGGTGGGCTCCTGTAGTCCCAGCTACTTGGGAGGCTGAGACAGGAGAATTGCTTGAACCCAGGAGGCGGAGGTTGCAGAGAGCCGAGATCGTACCACTGTACTCCAGCCTGGGCGACAGAGCGAGACTCCGTCTCAAAAAAAAACAAAGAAGGGTCAACTCTGACACTGGTGACAGCTCTGACGTGTTCTTTCTCGTAAATTCTACCTTGGATAAAGCACCTTCCTAGGAGTGGGTGTCTGTGGAGCCCCAACTTTATATGACCAAGGCAAAATGATCCTGTTTTTTTTTCTTTTGTCTTCATCTTTTCTTTTTTTTTTTCTTTTCCTGAGGGCAGTTGATTCTTGGACATCTTAGGCAGATTATTTTGTTTTTGGATAATCCATGTTCCTCCATGTTTCCTTCGGGCAGTTTTAGTTCTCCATGACTGAGCTAGCCAGGACCTTAATGGGTCGAAAGGACATCTGGTTCTTCTTTTACCCCGCTCCCCTTTCTCTTTCTTCTTTCAGGCAGAACCCGTCTAACTCTTAGAGCTGTGGTCCTCAGCTGAGGAAGATTTTTTCCTCTCTTCCCTGAGCCTCTGAAACAGTTTCCAGTGTCTGGAGACATTTTTGGTTATTGCGCCTGGGGAGAGGTGGGGAAATGCTACGGCCAGGGATGCTGCTAAACATCTGCAGGACATAGGACAGTACCCCACAACGAAGAATTATCCTGCCCAAAATGTCCGTATTGCCAAGGTGGAGAAACGCTGTTCTACTGATAGAGGTGCTCTGTTCAAAGTCTTCCTGTCAATAGCATTCTGTAACCTCCATGGCAGCATTGCACTTGTCAATATATCTGACTTGAGTCCTGCATGCTTCCGTTTGTTGCTCTTAAGGGGAAATGGAAATGCACACTCACCATTCTATGCATATGATCATACTCTCCCAGCTTCGTCTCAGTTCACTTTTAAAATTTATTGTTTTACAGCCTCTTTACTCTTTTTTTGTTTTTTTAAATCTCTCTAGATGTTTCCCAGATTCTTCACATATTATGTTTCTGAAGTTGTAGTGACCCAGTCCAGGCACAGCATTCTAGCAGTTTGGTCGCTGCTGCAAATGATGGAAGTGGTTATCTTTGGGCTGGGGTTGGACAGAGCATCATGATCAACCATCTGTAAATGACCACTAGGAAAGCAAGAAGCAGTTATGTCTCCTGCTTGTTAGAGGGAGTCATGTGGAAGTAAAACTTTTTCGTGTCAGAGAGACCTGGAAAGAAATCTTTCTTCTGCCACTTAAGAAAAGTGTGACCTTGGGCCCTAGTTTTCTCAGACATAAAATAGGGTTAAAATACTTCATAGGGTTGTCAGGAGTATAAAGTGAATGTGTCTGTACTAACGATAAGAAGCACGTGTAAGAAGAGACTTTGTGTTTTACTGTACTGTAGCCATGATTTCTGTTGGAGAAAATAGAACTCTGGGAAATATAAAAGTATAGTTTGAATTTGATGATGGTTTTTCAAATGTTACTGTGCAGGAGAGTTCCTGGGAGCTTGTTATACATGTATGTCCTCAGGTTGCATCCCTAGACATTCTGTTTAGGAAGTTTGGCTGAGTCTGGGAATTTGTCTTTGTCACAGTAACCCAGTTGGTTCTGATGCAGGTGGTCCACAGATAACACTTGGAGAAATTCTGGCCTTATGGCAACCAGGTGAGCATGTAGCAGGGGCGGGGGGCCCAGACTTCTCAGGAAGCCCCAGCTCTGGCTAGTTGTTTTCTGTTTCTCTGGGCTCACTGACAGAGAATAATCTTTCAGAGCTCTTTCAAGCAGGACAAAGCTGTTCTTTGTTCTTGCTTTTAATGACAACTAGAGATATCTTTTTATTGGATTGTCTCCTTGAACATTATTTTGACTCAGTGTCCTAAGAAGTCTTTTGGGAACCAGCTTAGGAACTCAGGGTAGAGAAATCTCCTTGTTCATTGGCTGAGGGAATTGTGACTTGGGGTGAGGAAGGGCAAATTAGAAGGGGGGTGATTTTGATTCTCAGTGGGTCTTGGAAGGGTTTGGGAACCAGAAGTGAAACATGGACAGGATCCCTCCTAGCTCTAAACTGAATTCCTTTAGGAATGGGATGAAAAATGACCGCATTCCTTCTACTCGTAAATCATTTGTGTCTAGTTTATCTCTTCTTTCATTGAATTATGCCTGGCAATCTATAATATTGACTGCTTTGTGATTTTAAGGAGTTTCTTTTTGCAGCTGTGGTTTGAGGGATGTGAGGCCAGCTCACTGAGTGGACCCATGATGGCCAGAGCTTGCTAGCTTCTGAAACGAATGTTTGTAATTTCCTGACATAGGGACAAAATAAATGGCCCAGGCCTGCCCATAAATATGCATCAGTGCTTCTCTGTGCTGGAATGCTGGGTCTGCGTGTGTTCTCAGAGGTCTCTTTCTGTGGGACATGCTCTACCCACACCTTTCTGCCAGACACAGCGTCTCACTGCCAGCTATAGTTTGGCCTCTGCAGCGTGGGCTGCGAATCCAAAATATTTAAAAAGAAAATCTCGGACGAATTTCCAATCATATATTTAATAAATGAAAGTGTGAGGTAGAAATTGAAAGTCCACTGGGGAGTGTAGTTGGAAAATGTAAACTATATGAGATGTGCCTTTAAAGTTTGAACTCCTTGTTGGCAATTTTCTGCCATGGGAACTCCCTTTAAAGTCCTGTCGGTTGAATTTAGTGAGTTCTAAGCTGTGAATGTAAACCTGAGATGAAAAATGTGAACCCAAGAGCTAGGTTGTTCTGGGTTGCTAATTTTTCCACCCCTGCATTTAAGATGTCTGTCAAATAAGTCTTAATGTACCTGAGTTAATAATAGGAGAGTGTTCTGTCTGATGATGATGGGCCACTGAGCCCATTGGCAGGTGGACATTTCTGTGGATTTCATAAAAATAAAACTAAAGGCCATATAATTCTTTATAAACTGAAACAAAAATAAAAGGTAAACACGTAATGGTTAAATGGTAGTGAAAAATGAGAACGTGTTTAACAGAATAGATTTTTAAGTTCCAATTTTATTTTTATGTTTTGAGACAGAGTCTTGCTCTGTTTTCCAGGCTGGAGTACAGTGGTATGATCTTGGCTCACTGCAACCTCTGCCTCCTGGGTTCAAATGATTCTGGTGCCTCAGCCTCCCAAGTAGCTGGGGTTACAGGCGCATGCCACCACACCTGGCTAATTTTTTTTTTTTTTTTTGTATTTTTAGTAGAGATGGGGTTTCACCACGCTGGGCAGGCTTGTCTTGAACTCCTGGTTTCAAGCAATCCACCTGCCTCAGCCTCCCAAAGTGCCGGGATTACAGTTGTGAGTCACCATACCCGGCTTAAGTTTCAATTTTAACTGGCGGTTTGCTTGGAATATGCTTCTTTTAGGGTTGAGAGTGAAGTAAGATAGTATTTTGGCATGTATGTGTCTTGTAAGTTTAACGTGTGCTGATCCCTAAGGCTAATTTCATGGCATTTAATATTTCCATGGATGTTTTTGTCTAATCACTCATAGCCTTTCCCACTTCTCATGTGTTTTGATGTATAGTTTTTGATGCATAGATTTTAAAAGTTCATGAAAATGTTACTTTAATGTTCAAGAGAGAGATGAAGGTGAATGGAAAATGGAACATTATTTTGTTGGCCCTATTTGGTCATTCTGGTTGTTGCTGGAGAATGTGAGAGATTGTGATTCAGGTCAGATACTATCTTGAAATCAAATATGAGTTCCAGATACTCTTATAGCCCAAATATTTCCAAGGCTTTGCTGACAGCTTAATTATTTCAAGCAATATTTGATATGGCTGAAGACCTGTTGTCCAAAGAATTTGGATGTCCTTTTGGGCTCTTTTTTCAGTGTAAGCCTTGCCAAAAGATGTGAAAATCTGCATTAATATAAATGTTAAAATATGGCCAGGCACAGTGGCTCACGCCTGTAATCCCAGCACTTTGGGAGGCCGAGGCGGGCGGATCACAAGGTCAGGAGTTTGAGACCAGCCTGACCAACATGGTGAAACCCCATCTCTACTAAAAACACAAAAATTAGCTGGGTGTGGTGGCGTGTACCTGTAATCCCAGCTACTCAGCAGAATTGCTTGAACCTGGGAGGCAGAGGTTGCAGTGAGCCAAGATCGTGCCACTGCACTCCAGCCTGGGCAACAGAGCGAGACTCAGTCTAAGAAAAAAAAAAAGTTAAAATACAGGATTACCATTTCCTTTTACAAAGTAAATTATCATGGAATTCCTTGAAGTGGCACTTCTTCATTTGTGGCTTTGAAATACAATACAATTTTGCAAAATGGAACAATTTTCCCAGTTGGAGTCCAGTTTCTCCTGTGATGGTGTCTGATCTGTAGTAGCCACTTCTTTTTCTTCTTCAGATGTTCTCCTAAAAGGTTGGGACTCACAAGTTAAGGTTTGCAAATAAAAACAGAGAAGAGGTGACATGCTGCTCCAGGGCTGTTTGAGAGTTTTCATAGAGAGGCTGCTGCTGGCTTTTTTTTGAAGCTGAGAGCAAACCTCAGTGGTTTTAACTCATGTCCACTGAATGATGTAACCCCCTAAGTATCAGGGTATAAGGAATATAGGATTTTTATTTTAAACATTGCCTGAAGCCTGAAGGCCCTGAAGTTTCTCCCGCCCCCTGGTACTTTTAGCATTGCCCAAAATATGATGCCATAGCAAAGAATCTGGAGACATCAGGGAAACTAGCAATTGCATAAGCATGTGAAACTTCTTTAGATGTGCATTGAAGAGTTAGCAAGCCTTAAATAAAAGACACCTTTAGAATACAGTATAGTAATCTCTCTCCCTGTAACATTTATCTATGTGTTATATATACAGTTCTAAATTTACTCAAACATGTTTAAATATAGTAAACTGTTTTAATGTAAAACTATCCTTAAAACATTCAGAGAGTTGTCTCTTGAAGCGTTTCATCTGTGGACTCTTGCCAATAGCACTTAGCCATCTAGTGAACGCTGAAACTTCGGTGAAGTTACAGTGCCAGTGAGTGCGATGTGCTAAGTCCATATTTGATTCGCCAGTGAGGACAAATGCACACACTCTGATTTAGATCAGATTCAGATGATTTCCTACTGTGCTTTGTGAGTCATTCTAGTATCATCGGTAAATAATTCCTAAATGAAATCTATGTATTTCTTTTTTACTTACTTGGGTTGGGAAGTCATTGACAGGTGAATGATTTTATAAGCAATGTAATGAGTTGCTAAATACAGCAACTTTTCAAGACACTTGAAGCTTACAAACTTGACATTGTTTTAGCTTTAATTTGCACCAAACGTGGGTTATCCCTTTGAAATTATTACACAACACTGAGATAGAGAATTCAAGTGCTCAGTCTTAGGGCTAAAGGCAATAGTTTATGGTTCAATAACATGTTGGGATGTTGTGCCACAATTAATATAATTATTAATAGGTTTTAGAAACATGAAAAGTGGGATCTAATTCTCAGTGACAATAGCAGAATTGAAAGTCATAATTATTGTGGCTATAAATGTGAGTACATCATGTGCGTGTGTGTGTGAGTAAAGATTGCAATGGAGTATGCATCATGAAAATAGTTGTGTTTGGGCAATGGGATTTCTAATACACTCTTTGTCATTGTTGTTTAGTATGGTTTTATTTTTACTTTTTTTTTTTTTTTTTGAGACTGAGTTTCGTTCTTTTTGCCCAGGCTAGAGTGCAATGGTGCAGTCTCGGCTCACTGCAACCTCTACCTCCCGGGTTCAAGTGATTCTCCTGCCTCAGCCTCCCAAGTAGATGGGATTACAGGCACCCACCACCATGCCTGGCTAATTTTTTTGTATTTTTAGTAGAGATGGGGTTTCACCATGTTGGCTGGGGTGGTCTCGAACTCCTGATCTCAGGTGATCCAGCCACCTCGGCCTCCAAAAGTTCTGGGATTACAGGCGTGAGCCATTGCACCTGGCCAGTATGGTTTAATTCTGAGGAACAAGTTAATTATTTCTTTTAAGCCTTTACAAGAAAAAGAGTTGGATGGAAACAGTACCTACAAATACTGGATATTTACATATATATTTTTTGGTTATACGTAACATTTGTTTATAGGAGGGCAGTACACATGAATACCCATTTGTAAGATGTGATTGGACAGTTCTTTCCCCCTAAAATACCTCTTGAACACGGGGTAGTACATCCCCTTCTTGGTTTTTACTGTTGCTTTCCCTGCATCCTCACCCTTCCTTGTTCCTGATGTTGGAGGTTCATTGAGCAATATGTGGCAGCCCGAGGCTTTCAAATTGACATCTGGAGCACGCAGAACATATTCCGGTGGATGGGCCAGCATTGGCAGGGTTTTGGGATAGATGAAGAGAGAATCAAGGCCTTTCATTATAAAATGACGTGATGATTATAGTAGAGGTGATTACATATTTAGTTTTAGTACCTAAATGTCTCCTCTGCATTTAACTTCCAATCTATCAGCAAGTCCTGTGGCTCTACGTCCAAATATATTCACAAATCCAACCACTTTACTTTTCTTCTCTACTTGCCATCGTTGATTCATGCCCACACATCTACAGCAACACCCTAAACAACCAGGCTGTACCTACTTTTGCCCTGCATACAATCTTATCTACACATAGCAGCCAGAGTGACCTTTGTACAATGTAAGCCAGATTCTGTAATTCTTTTTTTCAAAATCCTTTAAAGTACTCACCTTGGTCTACAGGACTCTCTCCCTGTGTTTGGTCTCCTGCCAACCTGTCCTACCACCTCTTTCCACCTGCCTCTTAGCTGACAAGCACCAGCCACACCGCCTCTGTCTTTGTCCCTTGAGCTCTCCAAAATCATTCCTATCTGAGGCCTTTTGCCCATGCTGCCCTTCATCTTAGAATGCTCAGATCTTTGCATGGCCAGCCCCTTCTTGTCAGCCCACATGTCACCACCTGAGAGAGGCTTCTCTGACCACCATAGCTCAAGTATTGTCCCCACCAATTTTATTTTTGTCATAGCACTTATTACAACCTGAAATTATTTATATTTTCCTTTTTTTTTTTTTTGAGACAGTCTTGCTCTGGAGTGCAGTGGCATGATCTCAGCTCACTGCAACCTCTGCCTCCCAGGTTCAAGCAATTCTCCTGCCTCAGCCTCCTGAGTAGCTGGGATTACAGGCACCCGCCCCGCTAATTTTTTGTATTTTTAGTAGAGATGGCATTTCACCATATTGGCCAGCCTGGTCTTTAACTCCTGACCTCAGGTGATCCACCTGCCTTGGTCTCCCAAAGTGTTGGGATTACAGGCGTGAGCCACACCCAGCCATTTATGATACTTTTAAATTCCCATCCCCTCTCACATAAAATGTAAACTCTAGGAAGGCAGATACTTTTTGCTCTGAGCTTCCTTTCTACCACCCTAAATAGCACATGGCACATACTAGAAGCTCAGTGAAATATGTTCAATGAATGAACAAGTACATATTCTTCATTATTGTATAAGATGTAAATTGAGGTGATCATATAAACCATAAATTGAGGTTCTTTGTAACGCCAAGATGCTATTATTCTTAGTGTGCGGAAGGCATTATTATAATTATTACACGTAATCAGTAGATCATATGTGTTTGATAACTTCTTCCCACTCCATTCCCATTTATAGTGGTAGAACTGTTTTCTTTTGCTTTTGAAATGGAGTTTCGCTCTTGTAGCCCAGGCTGGAGTGCAATGGCACGATCTTGGCCCACTGCAATCTCCACCTCCCAGGTTCAAGCAATTCTCCTGCCTCAGCCTCCTGAGTAGCTGGGATTACAGGTGCCCGCCACCACGCCCAGCTAATTTTTGGATTTTTAGTAGAGACGGTTTTGCCATGTTGGCCAGGCTGGTCTTGAACTCTTGACCTCAGATGATCTACCCACCTAGGCCTCCCAAAGTGCTGAGATTACAGGCGTGAGCCACCTCATGCAGCCAATAGGGTGGAATTCTTACACTCATCCATTCATTTTGTTCTTGTTACTCTAACTGGGGGGACTTAAGTATTATCTTTGGCATGTAACAAAGTGCAGCTAATTGACACATCAGGAGATTGAATCTGAATCTTGGGCTTTTACAGAGATTGAATCTGAATTTTGGGCTTTTACAGGATTTTCGTTCGCATACTGTAGCTAGTAGGCTACAGCTTAGAGTTCAGACTGAAAAGCATGGCCACCGACCAGACTTTATTAAATTATGTGCAGGAGAGTTATCTTGGCAGCAAATGAGGCAAATCAATGGTAAGTAGCTGTCTTTTGGTGGTTTTGTTTTGAGACATGATCTTGCTCTGTTGTCCAGGCTGGAGTGCAGTGGTGCCATCATGGCTCACTGCAACCTCAACTTCCTCTGTTCAAGCGATCTTCCCACCACAGCCTCCCAAGTAGCTAGGACTACAAGTATGTGCCACCATGCCTGGCTAATTTAAAAAAAAAAAAAATTTTGTAGGGATGGGGTCTCATTATGTTGCCCACGTTATGTCTTCTGAGAGCTTAGAGTTCAAGGTAGAAACGTTAGTTACAAAAACATGACAACGAGGATGTAAAACTGAATACTTCCTATCATTTGAGTAAATGAGAGAGGAAATAAAGTTCATCTGTGAAAATGTCAATTTAACAAGTACTTATCAATCTAATCAGCCTAGCTGTTAAAAAAAAATGAGAATGTGTGACTGTAAGTCATATTGAAACTCATGCTATCCTAAGCAGCTCTCAGTCTGCTTCTAGTTAGAGATGTGTCATACATCTGGGGACCTGGGCCTCAGGCTGTAAGAAAGTAGTTTCAATTTAAAAAAAAAATCAATACTTGTAATGGTTTTCTTTCTTATAATATCATACCCAGTAACTTGTATAGGTTGAATTTAGACATAGTGTTATAAAGTTTATTTAATGTGAGTGTGACTGGAGGCTCAACATAAGTTGAATAAAAGCAGATGCAATCAGCTGGCTGTTCAGCTTTGTTTATATCTTTACCCATAATGTTTGAGGTATCATGTTTTCTGGATTAATAAAATAAATTTCCAGACAAATAAAGTCCAACTTAATTTCAACCATAGGTGCTGGAAATAATTCTGAAATTTAATTATGCCTTTTCTACTAATTTCTACTAAGACTAAGACAGGAGTTGTCTTCATCTTTCATTTGTAGTGAATTTCTGAAAAACGCACCCAAAAAATCAAATAGTAAACTTACATGTTATGAGATAGAGGGAATGTTGAATCTTCATTTTTGTTTTTATTTTACTTTAATTAATTAATTTATTTTGAGACAGAGTCTCGCTCTGTTGCCCAGGCTGGAATGCAGTGGCGTGATCTTGACTCACTGCAACCTCTGCCACCCAAGTTCAAGCTATCCTCCCACCTCTGCCTTCCAAGTAGCTGAGACTACAGGCCTGCACCACCATGCCCAGCTAATTTTTATTTTTATTTTTTAAATAGAGAAGGCGTTTCGCTGTATTGGCCAGGCTGGTCTTGAACTCCTGACCTCAAGTGATCTGCCTACGTCGGCCTCCCAAAGTGCTGGGATTACAGGCATGAGCCACCATGCTAGGCCAAATCTTCGTTTTTGAATAGCCCAATACACGTAAATTTCTTAATTATTATTCTTTGGAGTGGATCTGCTCCTTCTAGATGCTTGCAGGCAGGCGAGACCCTTCCCAGGCTGGCACCTCTTGTCCCTGACGCCGAGGCATCTGCTTTTCCATGCTTCAGGCCTCCTTTCCAGTTCCTTCCATAGGGGCCTAAACTCTATTCCCTTATTAGGAGGTGGGTACCTGGCCCCTTTGGGGATAATTTAGGGAAGCTATGCCACCTCCGTGGTAGCAACTGAAAATGTGGCCCATGGACCAGCAGCATCACATCACCTAGGAGCTTGAGAAATGTAGAACTCACCCCCATCCCATACTAACTAAATAAGCAGCGACGTTTTCACAGCACACCCAGGTGACCCCTTATGTTGTCTCCACATCTTTCAATACGACACAGTCCTAACACTTTAGCCCCCAGCCGCAAGACTAAAGGAGGGAACATTCTCCTGATGTCCTGCCAGGCTCCAACTCATGGTATTGTGGGATCTGCAGGTGGCCTCGCTTAGGAGGAACTCTGGGCTGGGGCTGCTGGAGGCAGAGACTGCAGCATGCTGCTGCTTCCGCCGGGGCTTAGCAGGTGTTCCGTGCCCTTCATGAGGGTGTGTCTTAATTTTCCTCCTCACTCAACGATGTTCTCAGGGCCTCCTGGGGTTGCCAGGACACTGCTTTTCACTGCACTGGACATTTGCGTTCCTGCAGTTCATATCCTCTTCCCTTGTGGCTCTTATTTTCTGCCATCATTTCAGACTATGGCATCATGCCCCTGCTTCTGGGTGAGAGTGTGTCAAGAGAGGGGGAAGGAAGACTTCTACCATGCAGAGGGTGACCTGACTTCCTGTTTTGCGGTTGTAACGTAGGGGAGGAGCTTAGGTTGTCAGAGGAGACAGGAAAAGCAGGAGTTGGATTATAAGTGCAATCAGATCAGATGGAGAGGTGACATTAAAGTGAATGGAGTCCGTGAGTAGGAGAAATGTTTTAGTTACTTGCTGCGTCATGGATGTGGTAGCCAGGGCTGTTTACCTGAGAAGTGGGGCTAACTGTATCTTGAACAATGAATCACTTTCCTGGCATAATTTTCTCTGCGCCCAATCATTACCATATAAAAGTCGTCAGTGCTGGCCCTCAGGAGTGGGATTTGAAGAGGGGGAGTTAATAGGAAGCTGGCAGAGCTGGGGCTGAGTGGGAGGTGAGGATAAGTAGGCATTTTCTCAAAAGGTTGTAGTGGACCTGGTTCTAGTTTCTATCCAGGTGTCTGGGATAATCATGTGAATACTATTAACCCCAACAGTCAACATTATTAAACACTTCAATGCCAGACATGTACATTTATATTATTATGTTTACATGTATAGTCTCATTTAATATTTACAGCCCTCCTGTGAGGTAGATGCTGTTGTCATTTGCTTTTTGTAGTTGAGCAATGTGCAGCACAAAGCACACAGGCAGCTTGCCCAAGGTCACATAGCTGGGGGCTGTGTGACCCCAGACCCTCTGTCATAACCACCACTCGATCCAGAAGAAGTAGATTGGGGTGGAATGGGGCGGGGTTTGCAAGTACAGAGTGAACATTTGGAAAGTGTTAGATATTAAAAAGGATCATTTTAGGAATTGTGTTGGAAAATAGAGTGAAATGAGAATTTTTTAAAAAAGCCTGGCCATTGTTAATGGAGCTTGGAAAAGCCCCAGCCTCTTTTTGGAGCTGGTGGAGGTCACACTCCCTTGGCTCCTTATTAAGTGATTTCCTCTAAGCTCCAGATAGACCTTGCTAGAATCTGCTTGTGGTGTTGGGTTGGTAGTCAGCAGACCTCCTTCCATGTTCCTTCTTTGCCTGCTGTTTCCCTGTTAAGCTGTGCTAATGGGGGTACCAGGGGAATTCTGGAAGACTGTAGGAGGGAGAAGGGACATGCTTCATCCTGTTACTGTTCTTGTCAGCTTAGCTTTGGAAAGGGTCTTTCCCTCTGCCAGCAGTAGTTGGTTTCCATTTCCAGTTTCCTTCTACCTCCTGGAGCCAGCCCCCTGCCACCCCCTGAGATGCCATCCCAGTCCCATGTGGACCTTCAGAAAGGGCTCCCCTTCAGAGGTCAGGGTCCCAGCCATGCAGGTTTCCTCCTAAATGTGTAGAGTCTAATAACCCCCACCTCCTCCCTTTGATTCCTGCAGTCCTACCCCAGGTGTGGTAGCTGCTTCCTACAGCTTCCTGAGTAACTGTGTTACTCAGTCTTTTCCATTCTCTAGCACCTGTTGAATAAGATCTTCGTATTAAATAATATCTGTCGCATTACATAGTATTGCTTCCATTTTCCTAATAGCCCCTGACTGATTAATTTCCCCAAGCCCTAGAATGCTGGCAGAGGTGTGGCGAGAGAAGCTAATACGCAGGAGGGAACCATGGTTCTCAAATCTAAGGATATGGGTGAATTGCTGGAGAAGCTAATTAAAAATGCAGATCTCAGGCCTCCAGTTGCAATAATTGTGATTCAATAGGTTGGATATATGGTTAAGAATCTGCTTTTTAAGCAGACATCTTAGGTGTGGCTGATGTAGTTACCCTCTTCCTGAGGCTTTGAAAAAATCTGCCCAAATCCAGGGCCTTCCCATGGGGTTATTTCTTGACTCTGGAGTTGTTGTACTGGGGCTTAGACACCAATTTTAATTTTTTTTTAATAGGGCATGGGCTGTGGATATGCTAATAACCTTTGATTGAAGACCACTAAGGTTATCAACCCTTGTTTAGCCCACAAGCTCTGATGCAATTAGCTGGGAGAAAAGAGCTTTTCCCCCTAACTGGGTATTGTCCACAGGTCAGGCCCTGCACTCCGTTGTGTCCAGTCAGAGGGATTCCTTTTTCTTATTTATGCAAAGCCAACGTGCCTATAGCTGCAAAGAAGGGATGGAATGGGACTGACCTGGAAGTAGGGACTGGCTTTTCTTTTTGCATTTAGAGCCCTTCCCATTTACAGGTGGCTTGAGGTTGAAGCAGTAAGGAATCAGAAGCCATCACCACACCATACATATTCAAACCAGGACACTTGTGCCTTTTGGCCTTGCCAGTGGGTGTATCCGTTTATCTGCGTGAATAGCAATAGACATTTCTTTGTGGAATGTTGGCTTCCATTTGGTTGATTTAATCAGTAAAACAAGTGGGTTTTGCTGGGAGGAGTTGGATTATCCCTTCCAAGCAGAACAGGAAGTTTTTCAATATTGCCAGATCGTTGGACTTTGAGTTTGCAGGGGGCAAGGACTTCAAAGTGACCTTTTACTGACTATAAAAGTCAGATTTTCTCTGTAGGAGTGTGTCCAGCCTACAGTCTAGTGCCTGATGCAGTGTTCCCTGACATGGATTTCGAGGGCTGTTGTGGGCTCTTGTCTGTCCTTCATGTTGTTGTTCAGTGTTTTATATCATCTCTCTATGCTCACATAGAATTATTGAAGGCCCTAGTTTATATTAGCCTGCCACGTTTTGTGTGGCTCCTACATGCTGAGCAGGGGCCAGTGGATTCAGTTTTTAAAAATTGAAATTCGGATGGAACATTGCTCTTCAGAATGAGCTCTCCTATGAGACCTGACTTTAGAATTGAACTGGATGTTCTGCAAATCAGAAATGCCTGAAGGCAGAGAGCCTCCCTAGGCTTATGCCTTGAAGTTAACTGCCACATCCCCCACAGCGACCTACTTAGAGATGACACATTGAGTAAAAGTGCTCTTCCCCTTGCTTTAGGTTATATAGCCCACTAGTGCCTACTCTCCTCTGTGTAGACCCGACTTGGAGCACACTTCACCTCCCTTGTCTGCCGGCATCTTCCCCAGTGATGGGCTGATGTGCATTCCATTCACTTAGCCAACACTCGTGGAGGCCTCCTGTGTTCCAGGCAGTGGTCTAGGTGGAAGGGCTGATTCTAGGAATAATAAGGCAGGAGGAGATGGCTCCACAGCATGGAAGTTCTAGGATGAGATACGTAGAGAGTCCCTGCCTGGGAACCGTGAGGAAGTGACTGATTGTCCTTGGGGTTGTTCAAGAAGGCAACATCTCAAGTAATTCATTCATAGCTCGGGCGGGCTAGGTTGTCCTCTCTTCTCCCTATACTCCCCATCAAAATGAAGTAATCTTTTTCTTAAAAGGTAAACAGCTTCACTGGCAGAAAGGTTATGTGTTTTACTCCAGGTTGCATGTTCGTCAGTATCAATATTAGGACTAAAATCCTACAATAGAGTTTTAGCTTTGAGGGGCTGAACCTCTGAGTAAGTGTTACTCTTGAGACTAATGTTAAATGTTTTTGTTTTTGTTTTTAAACCAGCAAGCAATCGTATTCCCAGAGTGATTTTTAAAAAATCTATTGTGTTTCATTAAGAAAACAAAAATACCTAGAAATAAATTCCAATATTAATCACGTTGAATTGATGGAAATTAGAGTCTGTTCTTTTTTAGCTGCTTATCTCACACTTGCGACTCATCTGGTGGCTGGCTTAAATTTACCTAGACTCCCTAATGATAATTTTCATTATCATTGAAAGTTATTACAATTAGTAAATTATTGAATTTCTTTATATTAGGTATCCCAATCCACATACTTTCTGCATGTTCAGTAAGTGTACTCACTCTAGGGTTTTTTGTTTTTTTTTTTTTAGTTGTTGCTTGAGATGTAGCTTGTGGTCCAAGGTGAGTTTATTTACATTTGTTCTGGTTTGATTCCTCTATCTCTTTTAAAATCAGAACTGAGGACTACTTTTTATTTTTCTTTGGTATTATCAGATGGTTCTTGATGAGTTATATACAAGGGCTGCTTTTCTTCAGTGAGGTCTGTGACCTCTAAATGTTTTAACAGGCTTTCTCAGGTAAGGTAATTTATCCAGGTCAGTGGTGAAACGTAAGTACATTTCACTGAGTGGCCATTAATCCACCTCATCCTACTCTTTGCTTTTTATATTTTATTTTATTTTATTTTTTTTTTGGTAAGCTCTAAATCTTTTCCAGCAACCCTGGAAAGAGGCTGTACTAACTTGTTCTTTTGACGGAGGCAGAAGGACAAAACTCAGTCAGCATGGTGGTGACACAAACCAGGTCACTTAGGAGGGTCACCAGTTTGTAGCCGCCTTGAGAAACATGGTCTGGCTGTGCTGGGCTCAGTGGAGGCGAGCGGTTTGTGCACTGTTATCCAGACAGGCCAGCAGGAGTGTCTGTTTTATAAATTAATGCGTAGGGCAAGTTGTGTGTGTCTCACCGTTACTGTTCTTTGTCTTTGACTTGAGATTGCACTGTGCACATGTTCCTGCCACATAGAATGCACCAGATGACAGAATAGTCACTGTGATAAGGTTTTCTTTCTGTGTGAAATAGTAAGACGAGGAGGATGGTGACATGTAGTAGATCAGTTTGGGTCAGTGTGCCGAGTACATGCTCATACTATGTTGAACCATGTGACATGACCATTTTTGATCTAGAAAAATGGCAATTTCACACGTGCAATCTAATAATTTAAAATTGGGACCATCAGGTAAGAAAGGGTGTATCTTTGAAGGCGAATAGCAGTAACACACTCAGGCAAAATAACAGCCTGTGGTGAACTTTTGTTAGACTCACAATGCTTTTATATTTAAAAAATTAGTCGTCAACCTTATTATATTAGGAGATGTCACACAGAATTCTGGATTTTCAGCCTTTCTGCAAAATTCTGACTGTCTTGCTATGCCAGGTCAACGATCTCAGATGGTGACAGTTGGCTGAAGCAGAGTGGCAATTGTACTCCTGTAGAGCTCACATGTGTGTCCATTCGTCCAAGTCCTCTCCTGGCCAGCTTCTGGTTCTCATGTGACTGACTGGCCTGTGGGCTTTGAGGTTGGACACATGATATAAATAGAGCTCAAAGAGTAAGCTGGGGAAAGGCAGGATTAGAATAAATCAGCTGAACCAAAGCCATTTGTTTTGTTTACTATCCATCACCAGCTAGCACCTCTAAAAAGAAAGCCTGAGCCCACTCTTGATCTGTTCACTGGCAAAGGACAGCTAAGCATACTTAAGGAGTCCTTGCACGTGCTAAGAGATGGTCAAACTCTTATTAAAGTTCCGACTTTGTGCTTCTCATTTAAATATAATATGGTGATTAGAACTTCCTTCCAGGGACCATAACTAATGTTACAGGCTGATGTGATGCCTTGAAAAAAATCTTGCCATTTATGGAAAGGGGTGACTGGACAATTGACATCTTAACTTTAACATAAAGTTCTTATGGACTAATTTTTTTTTAAAAAGTACTAGATGTTTATTGCTACATTGTTCATATGGGGATGGAAACTAGAAATAAAGGGGATACTCATCAACAGAAAGAGGGCTGCATAAATTACGTTAATACTATGAAATATTACATGGTGTTAAAATGACAGATTGACAGGACACCAGTTGACCTGGAGGGATTTCCCTAAGGAGCAATGCTAGCTAAGATTTAATTAGTGCTTACTATGTGCTAGGCACAGTTTCAAAGGCTTTTTGTGTGTTAACTCATTTAATCCTCACAACCACTCTGTGAGTGAAGTAGCATTATTGCCATCTTTCCAATGAGGAAACTGAGGCATGAAGAAGTTAGGCAAGTCATCCAAGCATAAGCAGTTAGTATGTGGTAGGGCTAGGATATGAACCCATGTAATCTGGATTGACATAGATATTTTAAAATCATTTTTTTTTTTTTGAGGTGGAGTCTCACTCTGTCACCCAGGCTGGAGTGCAGTGGCACTATCTTGGCTCACTGCAGCCTCCACCTCCTGGGTTCAGGTGATTCTCCCGCCTCAGCTTCCTGAGTAGCTGGGATTACAGGTACGCACCACCACGCCCAGGTAATTTTTGTTTTTTTAGTAGAGATGGGATTTCACCATGCTGGTCAGACTGGTCTCAAATTCCTGACCTTGTGATCCACCTGCCTTGGCCTCCCAAAGTGCTGGGATTACAGGCGTGAGCCACCATGCCTGGCCTTAAAATAACTTTTTAAGGTTAGATATCAAAGTGCATTATACATGACAATCTTTGCTATGGAATATTAATTCACAGCTGTTCCTGAATTGGATTATCTCTTATATTTTAAACTCTTATGCTCATCATGCTGTATCAGACTTTAGAAATCATTTAGTTCTTTGGTTTCCAAATTTAGCTCTCGTAGCCTCTCTTTTAAACCAATCGAATCTTCCTGGTGCTAAGCAAAATGAAACTCAGTTCTGACCCTGAGCCACTTTGCCCTCTTTTCCCTTGGGTGCCATATAAACAGTAGATATAGTTTACTTCCTTTATGTCACAGATGGAGAAATGAGTCCCAGAGAGAGAGCCTAACATTTATTGAGTCGATATTTTCCAGGGACATGAAACATATTATGTTATGAAGCCTTAAAGGTGTATTTTATTATGCCCATTAAGGAAGCTGAAGTCTAGATAGCAGTTAAGTCCAAAGTCACAGAGGGATTCAGTACCATGTTTGGATAGAATCCCTGTCTAACTTTCTTTTCAAGGCCCCTACTAACCTAAGATGGGAACTACAATGAGCTACCAGAGGCCTTTCAGTTGAATCTTGCCATTTGCTGTTGACTTAATCAGGAAGTTTCTAAGAACGTCTAATTAGTATGGCATTCTCTGCCATAGGTGTTAGTGGAAGAATGACTTTGAACAGACATTTCAAGGCTTTTGTATTAGTCTGCTTGGGCTGTTGTAACAAAATACCATACACTGAGTGGCTTAAACAACAGAAATGTATTTCTCACGGTTCTGGAGGCTAGGAAGTCCAGATCAATGTGCTGACCAATTCAGTTTCTGGTGGGCTCTCTTGCTGGCTTGTAAACAGGCACCTTCTCGCTGTGTCCTCATATGGCAGAGAGGGAAAGTAAGCTCTCTATTGTCTCTTCTTGTAAGGATACTAATCCTATTGGACCAGGGCTGTGTCCTGATGACCTCATTTAACCTTTAATTACCTCCATAAAGGTGGTAATTATCTGTTAACCGTATCTCTAAATATAGTCACATTGGGGATTAGGGCTTCAACATAGACATTTTAGGGGAACACAGACATTCAGTCCACAACAGCGTTTCAGTCATCCCTGTTAACCTCTGCAGAGGAAGTGATCCTATAGAAGGATTTATTCCACTTGAAACAGGAATGGTCACCTTTGGCACTTTATTATCTAGTGAACTGCCTGCTACATGGCAGGGATTTAATTACTGTTTGTTGATGAATTAATATAAGCAAATATCTTTTTGCTGCTTTTTTTTGTGCCTAAAGTTTTCTTGGAGCTGTTAAGCACATTCTTTCACATTTGGTGATCAGGTAGTGATGTTTCAAAAAGGTTTTGCTTTGGTAGACTCTAGGAACATTGTGTCATGTGATGGAAGTACCACTAAATTAAGCATAAAGGAATAGGTGCCATGTAACAGAGAGGGCAAGGAGAAGAAATCACGGAAAACCTGGGTTAAGGAGAGTTGCTGTTATTAAACAGAAAATTTAGGTTTGGGCTTTGTGACAGGACAAAAAAGGAAAATGTGATGTGACATATTTCTTATTATCTGTTAAGTTACTTGGGAGGAAGACATTTTTACCCTAGCACTAAATGCAAAGAGGAAGTTATTGTGTGAGTCATAGGAATAGGGACTTTGAACATACTGTTGAAACTGCATTTGACAATAGTAGTGATTTTTGCAAAATAAACACTGTAGTTTTTCATGTTAATTTTATATAGACCTTAGTGAAATGCAAAGTTATAATACTAAATTATATTTCCATGAAATATTTCTTTGGATAACTGAAAGTATAAAATGCAGGCATGCAGTGTTCTGGTTATTTACCTTAATACCAGCAGCAGTATGGAGGGGAAAATGAGAAGAGGTGTCAACTAAAGGAAAAATCTGCATCATGGTAATGAACGTGAGGAATCTCTTACCTCTGATGGCCATTGACATAATCACTATCTAAAACTTCCAAGTAGCTGTTCTTAGTCGGGAATTACTTAGCAAAAGTGAATTGAGATAGAGTGACTTAAAAGAGTGAACTGAAAAGATTTAAAGCCACGCCCACTTAACTTGTGCATATGTGCATACAGGCCATAATCCTATAGAATGATTTATTGCATTTGAAATAGGTGTCAGGAATAAAATGAGAAATTCATAAAATGTTAAGAACTCTTATTCCCGAAGTGGTGCATGATACTTCATTGAAAATAGCTACTAATGTTAATGAGTCATGTGTCAATATCATATATTGTTCAAAATAAATACAAGGTGTTCAGCATAGTAATTGCTCCTATTTTATTTCATGTTGCTAACACCTGTCCAATTCCTGTATTTACAAGCCCCACATTTTTTAGCTTCCTCTTAAACTAATCAGCAAAGTGCATAAAAACCCTTAAAGCAAGACAGTCTTGGTATTATTTCTAAATGTCCTTTAGAATTATGCAGTTAGGTCACCTCCTTTCCTTTCAAAGCATGGATTTACTCTAATCCTGGGAATCCTAATCTAGTACTAGCAGACTTCAAACTTTTGATCATCACTTACAGTAAAACGTGTCATACTAAAGCTTGGGCGTAAGTGAAACAAAAGTTTCATAAAGCAGTTTTTACCCGTAGTACATTCTGATGCTTCCCTTAAACAATGCTGGCCTCCACTGAGTAAGTGGATTTCGTGACCAGTGGATCCTCACTGGCAATTTGAAAAAACACCAACCTGGTGCACAGAATGGTAGATAAGGAGTAAGGATGCCTAGGGTCCTAATCTTGTGCTTTCCAGTTGCTGCAGGAAACACATCCCTATCCTTCACAAGACCCTGTTTTCTCATTCATAAAGTGAGGGGGTTGGACTTGATGCTCTTTAAGGTGCCTTTCCACCTTTAACTTTGTTCTTGGTCTCTTCTATAGTTGAAGGGTAATCTTTGGATTTAGAGTAGAATCTCCCAAATTGTTTAATGAATGATTAAATCCATTCATGTTGTGACAATGATCTCAGGTCACAAAGCTTCATAATTATTCTGTCTAGAGATGAGAAGTAGCCAGTTGTTCCTTAGTCAGCTGTGGTTGTAAAGCAGTAACAATTCTCTAGTTGTAAAGCTCTAATAAAAGATTTTTCACACCACCTACCCCTCCCTGTTTTTAGAATTCTTATTTTTTGTTCCTTGGAGGTGAGGAGACTTTTACTGTCAAGGACTTAACTGACTGTGAGAGGTATCTCTGTATTACATACGCTTGTTTTGTCCTTTCTGGGAATTAATTTATTCTTTCCTGTTTTTTGAAACTCCTTGATTTGAGAATGTTCTGGAATGTGGATTAAGGATGGAGAAGTTGAGCTGGAGGGAGACTTATTGCAGGTAGAGCTGAGGATGGTTTCCCACCAGCAGCTAAAGATGTTAGTTGATTTCTCTGCTGGGTAGCAGGCCCAGTGCCAACCAGCTGCATAGCACTTTCTCTGCGGCTCCCTTCAGTTGATAGTGTCTTGTTCCGGAGACTGGAAAATATACTTTGCTATCAGCAGACTTTTTGTAGCGTTTGGCTCTGCCATCTGGACCATTCTGGATTGAACCCAGTGGGCTGTGATCTGCAGGGCCAGTGAAGCCAACCTAGTGGGACCTGGAGTAGCAGCCAATGGGGTAGCAGCTGATGGATGAGCAGTGAGATTAGGGAGAGGAAGGCCCTTTGAAGCAACCTGTCCATAGCACTCTCTTCCCAAACAGCTCTAGCAAGTGAGGTCATGCAGACCCTTCTCTGGGTTGTTTATCTTCTGTTGAACCATATAGGATGGAAGAAAGTTTTTTCCCAGCAAGGCCAAAACAAGTGAGGAAGGGAAGCATGTGCTCTGGCTTGTGGGAAGTAGAACAAAAGCACAGATCTCGGAGTCTGGCAGACATGATGCTGATACTGGCTCAGGTACTTATTAGCTCTATGTGACCTTGGGCAAGTTTTCTGAGTCCCAGTTTTCTCACATGTAAAATGAGGCTAGTAATAAAAACGTACAGGCTCATAAGGAGTCAAGTGCCTACTGTGTAGTGGGTAGTCAGTATGTGTGTGTGGATTTTCTTTCCCAGTGAACACAAATTGGGCTTCCCTGGAATGGTAGTCTTTAAGTTGGAGACCTGGGTTTGGAGGAGTAGGGTGATCTGCTGGGGTTGCCAAGTCGGGGGCCAGACCTGATGATGAGGCCACAGGGCAGAAGAAAGGGCAGAGCTTCAGCCCTGTAAACACCCATTTGGGCCCTTCCTTGGGGTGGGAAAGCCTTGACTCGCACTAGAAATGTCATGCCTTTCTATCACATAAATTAGGAAAGCTAATACTGATCTCTCTTGTTGCCAAATACTCCCCTGCTTTCCCTTTTATGATGCTATTTGATGAATCATTTGAGAAGTATTACCTGAAGAAAAACTTTAGGGAGAAAGATTGTCACCTCTGATCACCTTTGCACAATCCTGAGTGCAGGCTGTTTCTCTTGTTGGCTATCTTGCAGTGGTAGAGGATTTATGTGATGAGAATGGCATTTTTGGTATTATTTGCAGAATTGAGATGCCTTAACCTGGAAACCTTTTTGCCCCTATGGAGTATAAAGCCGATTAGGAGCTCTTTGTGCTCTGCCGCAAATCATTACATGTCTACATTTTGCTCTTATAAAATACGGATAATGACATGACTCTGTCTCTTAGGAGTCTGAGTGCATTAGCTAATGATCATGAAACCTTAGAAATAGAAAATTTATATGAATGTCAAGAGCTTTTGTAATTACACATTTGCATCATTTTTCTTGGCATCCTTGAAAGTTGTGCTTTCAACATGAGAATACTAGGGTTGATTCTTGTTTTTCTCATTGTGGAGCAAGCTCTGAAAAAATAAGCCCAAAGAGTGTTCAAACAGATCAATTATCTCAGCTTCTCATGAAAGCCCTGAAGTAGCTCAGACCAGAGTGGTTTGGTTTGGGCTGAGGTGGAAGAAGAGCTTGAGATATTTTAAAGGCACTCAAGCTAGAAAATACCAGGAACTGAGGATGGAAATGGCTTTCATGCAAGGTTGTATGTAGATGCTCATGTCCCTTGTCCCCTGTGTCCTCAGACATACATTGTCTGGAAAATGCAGTTTTTTTTTCTCCTCCAGATAATTATTTTAGGATTTAAGAAACTCTTTAAAAAAAAGATATCAAATGGTAATGTTCTGAATACCCCGAGTAGAAGAGTTTAAAAAAATTGATCTTTAGGAAAATAGTTACAGATAGTAACCTCACAGTGTGCCATTTGATCGCTGATGTTGTTTTTATTTCATTGCAGGCAGTGGAGCTACTGCTGTGGTTCAGGCAGCCCTATGCAAACCCAGGCAAGAACGTGTAGCAATAAAACGGATCAACTTGGAAAAATGCCAGACCAGTATGGATGAACTATTAGTAAGTAACAGTGCAGGGAATACCTGCTGGTTGCTTTTCTTAATCTATGAGTATATGGGGATGGTTGGGAGAAGAGCAAGGCATTGTCTCCTATTTTGACATATGCATTTCTTGGAAAGCAGCCCCCACCACTTCCTGCTCCCCAGATTAATGGGACTGTACCTTATGATTGTGTTGTATAATGGACACCTTCACTTGCTTTGAGAAACAGTATTTTGCTCAGTTCGAATAATCCCAAGGTGAGAATGGCCTCAGCGTTGGCACTCCACTTGCTGTATCAAGGGCACACACTGTGGCATGACCTAACGTGACAGGATTACTGACAGCAGTTTTGGATGGTGAGCTTCTGGCCCTCCATCTAGAATGTGTGACACAAATGGAAGTTGTCTCCCAAACTATTTGTTGGTCATTTTAGCTTTCATAAATTATAGCATCACAGAAATTTGAATTTTTTTTTTAAATGCTCTGTAGCTTTCATTTGGCTAATGAGAGGAGTTTGTTTTTCTTAACGTGGCAATTTGTACTTCTTATTCTAAATGAGTACCTTATATAAATAATTGGAGCTTGTCAGTGTGGATATGACTATAGTAGCAATGGTTGGTTGAAGGAACATTTGCTTTTGGCTTAGCTGACTCATTATTAAATGAACAGCTTGGCAAACGGTTATTAGTTGCCCGGCAAACTGTGAAGGGTTTGAGGGTTTAATCTCATAAATATCGTTGTTGTTCTACCGGCCAATTTTCTTTTTTTCCCTTTTGGCCATTTATTTGAGGATAATAGAAAACTGCAGTGGAGGAGTTAACTGATTGGTTATCCCCACACTAATCCCAGTACAAATATTAGTCCAGTAGCTCCATACAAGCTACAAAGTATAATGACAGTTGGCTGC
The DNA here is from genome assembly GCF_009828535.3 of Hylobates moloch. Lineage (NCBI taxonomy): Eukaryota > Metazoa > Chordata > Mammalia > Primates > Hylobatidae > Hylobates > Hylobates moloch. Next base: position 74,399,289 of record NW_026652276.1, read on the forward strand.
AAATGAAGAAGGCTTTTGTTACAGTCTACATTGAGAATGGAATGTCATTAACAACAGCTTTTTGTCTTTACTCAGAATATAGCTTTTATTTTAGGCTTAATTACAGTACAGTATAGTATAAATTAAGTACAAGAATAAAGCTGTACTTTTCCAGATCTGTTTGGCCTTACATTTTAAATTGGGCTACACAATGCATAGATTTCACTGGGTTTTATTGAAGCAATGGATTGCCCGCTAAAACTCAGAAGAGAACCAGGGCTTCCACAATTTAATGTTAATTTTTGAAATTTGCATACATTTAAGGCTTTTACGGACCTTGAAATTTCAGCTGTGCTTTGCTCTTACTGAAATTCCTACTGCATGCTACTTGTCTGTTGCTTGCTATCCTAGTGACCAGTAATATTGTGCCTTTGTCACCCAACCAGTTTTCAAGGTCACTTTCTCTGAGTTGGAAAAACCATTTAATAAACTGTGGGGAGAGTTGGGTCCTGCTTCTGCCACTAAACTTGTTTTCACTTTAGTAGAGTTACACAACAGCTCTGTGTGATTTAAAAAGAGTTGAATTGGAAGTTTTCTTCTAAGATCCCTTTAGGAATCCTAAAATTCTGTGGCTATGCATAAGTGTACTTTAACATTTAAAAAAAAATTTGGAGTATGCAGTTAAATGTATGTACTGTTTGGATGTATCACTCAAGAATTTGCCTATGATAGTTGTGTTTTTTTTTGTTTTTTTTGTTTTTTTTTTTTTGAGATGGAGTGTTACTCTGTTGCCCAGGCTGGAGTGTAGTGGCACGGTTTCGGCTCACTGCAACCTCTGCCTCCTGGGTTCAAGTGATTCTCCTGCTTTAGCCTCCCGAGTAGCTGGATTACAGGCATGCACCACCACGCCCAGCTAATTTTTGTATTTTTAGTAGAGACAGGGTTTCGCCATGTTGGCCAGGCTGGTCTCGAACCCCTGACCTCAGGTGATCCGTCCGCCTCGGCCTCCCAAAGTGCTGGGATTACAGATGTGAGCCACCGCGCCCGGCTGATACTTGTGTTTGATTGTGGTATTCTGTTAGAGGTCTCAGCCATTTTTTTTGCCATTAGCAGAATATTGATACAGAATATGTGTAAGGCTTGTGTGTACTTGTGCCTGACAGTTCTGGAGCCTGCCTTCTGGTTTGATGCTATGGTCTCTGGTCTCTACCAAGCCCTCAGTTGCCCACAGCCTTCACGTTTCCCTCTGCTGGCGTTTCCTCCACAGTGTCCAGTGATGGTAACTGTGTAAACGTCTGGGTGGAGGTCAGCAGGGAGGCTGGTCATTCCGGTTTCTTTCCTTTGTTTTCCTGGAACCAGTAAGTATAGCAGTGTCATTTGGAGCTACTTGTAACTTAGGTAGAGCTGTCTATCTAAGGACTGGTGCTTTTGTGGCTTTGTGCTTTGCTCCATTCGTCTGAGGTCTTAGGATTTATGAGTTTGCTTATTAGGAGTTAATTTATTTTCTCATTCTTATTTTCTTTCCTTAATGCCCGTGTTGCAATAGAGTATAATATATTTGCATTATTTATTTTTCATTTTATATTGATTTATTGCTTTGATCTTTCCTTATCTTTGAACCTTTGACCTTTTGGTGTGTTCATGTATTTAGAGAGGGGGGAAATGGCTATGGTTCTTTAGGATGTACAACTCTCAGGTCCTTTTCAAACAAAAATAAATAGAATTTACAGAGTATAGCCTGCCTGATTTGCCAGGCTTCTGTAGCCCAGTTATTGGCACATGAGATCGTGTGGAGCACAGTTGCTGTCATCTTTTCAATGTCTAATACTGCTGTTGCTTGCACTTTTATTTTTTCAGAGGGCTCACATTTTGGCAGCGTTTGGACATCCGGTATCCTAATAATCCTTTAATTCCATGAATGTGTATTATATACAGGTCAGTGCACTGCATCATCTCACAGACTGTGCCATGTGTTAACTGGAAACCATTGTTCCTAGAAGAAACAATGGCCACTGGGATCTTTTCTTGTGAGAGTGTTGTGTCATAGAAATCACAATTATCAACTATTTGTTGGCCACTGGGACATGTTTCTCCCTTGATGAAACTGTATCACCTCCTGACCCCCACTCCCAGCTCAGCCCCCACTGACTACCTATCCCCATCCTGTCCCCACTCCCTTTGTCCCATAATAAAGGGGGATTTACACACACAGGTCAGAATTGATGGCACACAACAGTTTTAGACAACTGGGCCAGAACTCTATTTCTTTATGTGGTAGGGGCTGTCAGTTGAGTTTCCTGTAGGTCATGGAGCTGGATCCAGGGTTTGCTGAAGAAGGAGTCAAGCGGTCATCATTTCTGAAGGGAAATGCTAATTACAGTGTCAGTTTCTCTGTGAATGAGAAGAGGAAAAGAAGTGTTAGATGAGATCATTGGTGCTAAATAATTGATGATTCAGATTTATACTGTTGAAATGAGTACTGTAATATTCTGCAAAGATAAGTTAGTTACAGATCAAATAGGCATTTATTTATTTATTTGGTAAATACTTACTGAGTTTCTGTATTATGCTTAAGCCCATCAAAAGGATGACTTTTGGGTGTGTATATGAGAGTACAAGGCTTTATGACCACTAAAAATTCATTTTAGTTTAACAGCAATTAGATTAGAACACTCCCAAATAAATGTTTTTCTTGGTATGATATGAATAGCAATTAATCTAATCCTTTTTTGTTTATTCTTTTGAATTTTCATGTATGTTTTGGAGTTTGGCCTTTTAACTGTATTCTGATCTCTGAAGGTATAATGATCTTAGTGTTTAGTTTTCCAGGAGCCAAGGATATCTTCTGGTTTGTTCTGTATTCCTTACTGCGCCCCATAGATGCTTTGATAATTTCTGAAATGTGTTAACCCCACATTTGTTGTTAACTCCACATTTGTCAAGCCCATTGATGGTGTAAATGACTAATTATAACTAGTTTAATGCTCTCTAGGAGATACTTACAGTTTTAGAGCAGAACTTGTTAACACCAGAATTATCAAACCCCATTAGATGCTAGGCACTGACTTCGGTGATGGGAAAATAGAATGGATTCCTATTTTTGGGGGAGACCATGGACTAGTGAATGAGTCTCTTCATTTTTGTTTTGGGTTGGTGAGATTTTTGAACTAAGAAATGTTTTTCTGGACCTTTTGTCTTTATTTGCCCAGAAATGGTTTAGCAGATGACCAGTTTACTTTTGTCTAATATGTATTCCCTTGAGGGAGTTCCTGCTTTCCAATAGGAATTTAAGATTTGCTCAATGGATCTGACCCATTGTCTTGCAGACTAGTATATTCTGTGTCAAGATGGCCTTGAGGTTTCCTGCAAGAGCTTGGTTCTCTGGTTTGTGGTCAACCTCAAAGGCTAGGGATGCTACCCTGGGGCACTCTTGACTTCCCTTAAAATCCATCACATGAGTGCTTTTTCTTGCAGTCATGTGTCTTTTCAGCCTTTATCACCAGGTGACAAAATGAAATCCATAAATATAACAGTCCTTCCTTCTATTTACCCTAACCCCACTTTTTGTGATGTTCAGGTTACTCTACTTTATCCAGGGATTGATGAACATTTTGGTTCATCACCTTATTTGACTTTATGACTTTTAGACTTTAAATAGATCCCTTTCAATTTTTTCCTATTGCCTCAAGTTCTCATATTTCTAGTCTGCCTTTGGTACCCATTCACAGAGAATTCAGCCTCATTTCCTCATTCCTACACATACATCAATGCCATCAAAATTTACAGTTTAATTCTCAGGGGCAGGAGAGTCATAGGAGAAATCATGGCCCGGGACCAGGCAAAGCATTTGTGTCATTAAAAAAAATGAAAGAAATAATTAAGTGATTACATTATGAAATTATGGAATGCTCATTCCATAATTTCCATATGTGAATTCCATATGTGAACAAAGTCATTTCAAGAAAACACTGGCTATAAAAAAGTGATGAATGTTGATCCTTGTTATAGAAGGAAAGGAACTCCCTGGGTCAGGGGGCTTGCTTTCTTTACTTGACTCCCCTGCAGAACTGCTCATTCTGGAAAAATCACCTTCACCACTGGTCCTTATTTGTGTGATGAGAAATTCTGGCAAAATTTTATTTTTACTACCCAAGTGCTATGAATCTATGTATTTAAAAGTATATTAACAAAACCCCCTTTTCAATTCACTTAAATAAAAATACTAATTACTAGCAAATCATGCATGATAATTCAGGATAGAGTCAAGTCACTATAGCATTACGGTATGATAGCAGACATCTACTGTAAATTCATAGATTTGGGTACATAGTTTATCATTTTTTTCTCCTATGAACGTAATGAAAGAGTTTCTCTGTCATTCAATAGCCTTCAACTGGCATCTGCTTTTTTCTTCCTGTATCATCTTTCTCTAGGGATTTTGGTCTATCTCACTGACAATATTTATAGATAAAATCAAGAACTTTTTCCTCAGAACAAAGCCACTGCCCTCATTTTGCTTTCTGCTGTAGTGTTGTTTTATTGTTTCTCCTTTCTCTTGATCTACTATTCACTCACTCCCTCCCTCCCTTCCTCTCCTCTCCTCCTCTCTTCCCCTCCCCGTCTCCCTCCCTCTCCTTAGAGAAATGAGTTAGCTATGATTTGTGGGTATTGGAGAATAAAGCTCTAGATATCTTCGTGGCTTCATGATCATTTGAGAAGAACTGTTATCCCTAACCATTATCTGATGCAGGTTGCTCTCATCCTTTTTAATTTAAAAGATTTGGTGACCTCTGAGCAGTTCCTCCAGTCAGAAGTTATTTTTTTTCTCTTCCTTTTAATTGAAGTTTAAGGGGGGGAAAAACTCTCAAGACCTTGTTTGCAGTGTTTAAGCAAATTTATGGAATTATGTTAATACTTTTGCAAATCTTGTTTATTCTAGAAAGATAGTGATTAAAAAACTTCCATCTTTTTAAGTTGACCCTAAAACAGTATAATTTTGTATGTGTGTGTTTTCTTTATTGCATCTACAAAAGTATGTTTCCATTCTTTTTGAAGTTAAGAATTTTCTAATTAGTAAATTAATAATTCATATCCCAGCTCATTCATCATATGTGGTAACAAATTGCATTTAGCTATTTGTTGTAGAGTTTTTTATATTAAGGATATAGCATTAACATGCAAGCCTACTTCACTGAATATAGTACTGTTTTGAGCATTTCAGGTTTCAACCATTAAGTTTTGTTCTGTCATCTGTCTCTTGCCACTTAGTTTTGTAATTATTTTAATATAATTTGTAGTACTATTTCGAGCATTTCAAGTCTCGACCATTAAGTTTTGTACTATTATCTGTCTCTTGCAACTTAACTTTGTAACTATTTTCACATAATTTGGTGTTTATGTTTATCCAGGTATAGTCCAAATGAGGGCAGGATTGGAAATAGAAAATTTTTGGATATTTTGAAAGCACAAAAACATTCTTAAGGAATTAGAGAATAAATACTATACTGTATATGCAAAACTAACATTTTTAGAGCACTAAAGTTATATTAGCTTAGGAACATGTATAATTTGGTTGGAGAAAACAACTTTTATTTTTGGAACATCAAATTTAAAAGTTATGTAGCTTATTTGGATACTAATTAAATATACTAATTGAATTTACTTTTAAGTGTTTTCTACATTTGTTAGAAATAGCTCATTAAAATGTCTAACATCTCATGCTATTTTTTCAAAAAGTAAGAAAAAATTAACATTGCAGAAACACTTATGTTTTGGGGCTTATATGTTTTCAGTAACAGGGCCCCAGCACACACTCATTTTCACAGTAGGAGAAAATGGGGAAAACATGCCCAGATTGAATATAATTTTAGTTACTTCTTTTTTAATATCTCACTTTTGCCATCCTCCTAGACTTCAGGAAAATGTTGCTTAGGTTGAGACAAATGCTTTAGTTCTTTCCTATGTTATTGTCATTCTTATTTTGGTTTGGTTATTTCCATAATTAATTAAGCTGTTGCTGAAAAAGAAGGGCTGTGGAATCCTCAGGAGGAAGGCTGGAGAGTATTAAGAGGAGTCTGTGCCGCTTTTGCAGGAGGGTTGTTCCCTGGCAGAACCCCAGATGGCACACAGTATCCAGAGTGCCACAGGGGATACCACAAAAAGAAGACATGTTGCACCCTATGTTGTCACTGTGTGGTGGTGAACCCAAATACAGCAGCAGTGGTAAAAGTTGGCCTCCAGGTTTCCAGCAGTACAATTTGGCTGACAAGAAAAGTTCTTCCTGTTTCTGTTTCTGGTTTTTTGTTTTTATTGTTTTTGTTTTTGTTTTTGTTTTTTAAGAGATGGAGACTTGCTATGTTGCCCAGGCTGCCCTCGAACTCCTGGGCTCAAGTGATCCTTCCACCTCAGCTTGTTGAGTAGTTGTCATTACAGGTGCATGCTGCCAGGCTGGCCATCTATTTCTGTTTTTGATGACATCTTCAATTTGAATTTTTTCTGTATTCCCAGTCACAATTTCATGGTCAAAAAGCGATTGTTCATACCTGAGTCTGATTCTGATTCCACTGTGGCACTCTCAGCACTTTTAGAGCCCAAAAGACATCATTATTGTTTGTTGAATAACTTTTTTAGCTAACTGTAAAAGAAAATGGCACCTTCCTATTGAGTTTTCATATAGTATTTCAGTATCACTACTGTATTTTTTGCTTTCTCCTCCTTGTTTCATCTGAAAAAAATAACTATACATGTGGCTTCTTCATTTCCAAGCAAATTTATTTAGTTTTTTAAGACAGTTTTTGCAGAGCACCCAATTTCATGACATTATAACGAAGCAAGTAGGCCTTGGGATATTCATTCTGTTCTGTTAGCAAGTAGATGTTTGCCCATCGGGATTTCTCTGCTACTTCTGAGAGATTTTCCAGACCTCACATTGCCCTGACACTTTACACTTTTATGACTGCTCCTCCCTAGTTTTAAAAACTTCTCTACAAACACCAATTAAGGCTATCACAAAATTTATGCTTCTCTTTTCCTGATTTCTTAAAAATGTTTCTCTTTATTCAAAATACCTAGTTCCCATTTGCAAACCTGCCTTCCATTGGACTATACTTCGTTAAATTCAGATACCAAATCACATGAAAATACTTGTAAAGTTAAGTGGCAAAGGACATTCGTTGATTGATTTGTAAGTGGTACAAGACAAAATGTTTGACTCTTCCTTGAATAGGTTTTTCTCTGCTGGTACTTTTCTTATAAAGGAGGCAAGAGTTTGCTGTATAAATGGTATATCATTTTTACAATTAAAAAAATTCATGACTGGGCACGGTGGCTCACGCCTGTAATCCCAGCACTTTGGGAGGCTGAGGCAGTTGGATCACCTGAGGTGAGGAGTTCAAGACCAGCCTGGCCAACATGGTGAAACCCTGTCTCTACTAAAAACATAAAAATTAGGTGGTACACACCTGTAATTCCAGCTACTCGGGAGGCTGAGGCAGGAGAATCGCTTGAACCGGGGAGGCAGAGGTTGCAGTGAGCTGAGATTGTGCCATTGCACTCTAGCCTGGGCGACAAGAGCAAAACTCCATCTCAAAATGAATAAATAAATAAAGAAAGAAAAATAAAAATAAGAAAAATTCACAATGACATTTTCACGATTGAAAATGACAGTCCAGAAAAATACGTTGCTCTTCTAAGAGCTTTGTTAATCCTGTTCTTCCATGTCTTGGTTGACATTTGAAATCATTGAAATTTGTTTTTGGTTAAACCTGCTACTTACAGTATTTGGTTATTTGTGAATATTGATTAGGTTACCTTTCATAATGCTGCTAAAATAAGTGCATGCTCGAGAATGACTTTCTGAAAAGTGTTTTTATTTAACAAGATTACTCCTATACCGTTTAAAGAATTCTTTAAATGTTTCGAGGGTATTGCATACATTTTACAGATGTATTTGGTCATCTCTTGCATTTGGAAGTAGATGTTTTATTTGATAGTATTTGTACATTGTACATAGATTTCCTTTGTTGATTGCATTGCAGTGGGGAAATGTGCCTGGGAGCTAGATGTTTCTCTCACCATTTCATTGAAAGAAAAATACACTTCAGCCCTTAGCTTGCAAGTAGGGGTTCTAAGCTTTGGCTGCACATTAGAACCACCTGGGAGCTTCTGAAAATGTTCATTCCCAGGCTGTCTCCTAAACCAATTTACAGCAGCCTCCCTGGGGCCAGGACTCAGGCATGGGTGTTTTTCAAAGCTCCCCAGGTGATTTCAGTATGCAGCCAAGGTTGCGATCCATTGCTTTAGAATAAAGTTAGAAGTATCTCCTCAGATTTAACTGCATACAGTTTTGGAGCTTGAGTAGGTTTGGTTTCTTAACTAAGTACTTGAGTAGAATATTTTGCCATCATTATCAGATAAAGAAGAATTTATTTATTTAGGATTTGTATAAGTTGTAAAATATGCAAATTTGGTCAAGTATAGTTTAATATTTTGAATTCAGAATCATTTAAACTCTTCCCTTTCAGTAATAAAATCTCTTTCCTTTTAGTGCTTTATGAATCTTACGGTCTTAGGAACAAAAGAAATCAGGTTTTGGAACTTTTTTCTAATTCTTATATCTTTAAACTTGTACTATTTCTCTTTGTTCTGAACCCTTTGCATAAGTATCTATTTAGATAACTTATTCCAGAAGAGTTTGAGGCAATTTACCAGGATACATGAAGTATGACAAGGTGGTATAAATTAAATACAGGGTGAATTAGGAAAAACATGGGTTGGGACAACGTAGAGGTTAAAAATTCATGACTAAGTGACCTATCCATGCATTACAGCAAACTCCTTGAGCCAGTGGGACCAACAGATGTGTCCTGTGACATTTCTTTTTTTTTTTTTTTTTTTTTTGAGACAGAGTCTCGCTCTGTCGCCCAGGCTGGAGTGCAGTGGCGCAGTCTCGGCTCACTGCAAGCTCCGCCTCCCGGGTTCACGCCATTCTCCTGCCTCAGCCTCTCCGAGTAGCTGGGACTACAGGCGCCCGCCACCACGCCCGGCTAATTTTTTGTATTTTTAGTAGAGACGGGGTTTCACCGTGGTCTCGATCTCCTGACCTCGTGATCCGCCCGCCTCGGCCTCCCAAAGTGCTGGGATTACAAGCGTGAGCCACCGCGTCCTGTGACATTTCTATTGGAAAAAGTGAGGGCTGCTGCCATGGTCTGTCTCTGTGCCTTTGAGGCTTAGTCAGGAATTGGGACACTTGAGATTAGGGGGATGCTCACACGCAAAGAAGAAAGTGAGACATTGAACAGACTGAATTAACTTTGAACATTTGTGTTATGTGCTAGGCATTCTGCAAGGAGTTTTATACATCTCATTTCCCCTACCTCACAATAGTCTCATGTAGATGGTAGTAATCTCCTTTTACAGAAAAGGAAACTGAGGCTCAAAGATGTTGGATAACCTGCCTAGGTAATCAAGCCAGTAAATGGCAGGGCCAAGCTAGCTGTGACATAGAGTGCCGTCCTTCTGTAGTAGATCCTGGAGGATCAGATCCTTGCTAATCACAGTTCCTGATTGGCCTCAGTACTATTTGTAGGAGAAATAATGTTTTTTTTTTTTTTTTTTTTTTTTGTGGGGAGATGAAAGGCCGTATAGCAATATGAGAAAATCTCTTATTATATTTAGTTATGGCAGGGTACAGTGGCTCACAGCTGTAATTTCAGCACTTTGGGAGACCAAGGAGGAGGATTGCTTGAGCCCGGGAGCTCAGACCAGCCTGTGCAACACAGTGAGACCCTGTCTCTACAAAAAATTTTAAAAAATTAGCTGGACGTGATAGCATGTGCCCATCACCCCTGCTACTCAGGAGGCTTGAGGTGTGAAGATTGCTCGAGCCAGGAAGGTCGAAGCTTCTGTGAGCTGTGATTGTGCCATTGCACTCCAGCCTGGACAACAGAACGAGATTGTCTTAAAAAAAAAAAAAAAAAAATTAAGTGTTTTTTTCCATTTTTTTTTTCAGTTCTGTTATTTTTTGGGGGAAGGGGAAGTTTTTTTCCTCCCAGCTCCTCATATTTGTAGGGTAGGATACTTTATATATTTTGTATTCCTCACCACACCTAGCATGCCGCACGTAATGTCTGGTTTGGCAAATTTTGCAGGGCTGGCATAACAGCAGGGTGTGGGTGTCCTTCTTTGATATGTCTTTCTTGCACATGGCTCCCTGCAGCGGGGTGCTGCTGTGGCTGCCACTTCAGTTCTAGCAGATGGATAGGGGATCTTCCATGCTACCCCATTTTAAGGTTGGTCTTCCCACTCTTGTGAAATTTCACTTGTGATGCATTTCAGATGGAGATGCATGAACAGCTCTGTCAGCCTCAGAGAAGATTAACTACTGTGCCATAGCTTGGCTTGGCGCTTGTGACATGTCTAAGTCTCATTTCCTAGGTTTCCAAGGGAGCCACTGTGTTCAATTCCTTGACTATATCTTTGGCAAATGTGTTGCCTGGATTTCGGAGTGCTGTAATTTCTCCCATCTTTGACCTCGTGGGATTTTTTGTTTGTTTGTTGGCTTGTGTTTCTTTTTTAAATCTCAATGAAGTTTTTACCCTTTTCTGTCCTCGTGAAATTCATACCACTTTAGTACAACAGTCTCCCTTATTTCCAGCTTTGCCTCTTACCCCTCTCCTCCAGTTAGACTGTCCTCCAGTTAGACTCAGCCAGGGGGTACTGTCGGCCAGACCCCCTACTGGGCACTTTTGACACTGTCGGCTTCATTGCAGTCATCTGTGTCCCTCCTCTCACATCCCCCAACCTTCCTCTCTGCCTTCTTTCAAAGCTCAGTCTACCACTTGGCGGCTCAAAGTCTGGTTTCTGGGCCCACAGCATCAGCATCACATGGAAGCCTGCTAGAAAAGCAGATTCTCAGGCTGCACCGCAGCCCTTCTGAATGGGAATCTGCATCTTAGCAAATTGCTGAGGTGATCTGCATGTCCATCCAAATTAGGGAAGCACCATTTAACTCACGCTTCTGCCTCAGGTTGTGACCTAATTAAGAGAATAGGATGTTGGAACCCATTCATTCTGTTGAAAGAATCAGCTAAAACATTTTTATATTTTCAAGTTGTTCATCTTTAGGCAATAGTTTTGTCATTTTTAGGGACAGGGACAAACAAATATGTTTGGTAATGAATGTCTTTTCCTAACCATATGAATGCGGTTAGGGCATTAGGAAAAGCTTAGATAATTTAACTGATAGATTGTTACCAAGGGAGCATTCAAATAACACCCATCATTGTTTTGAAAAGAACGGAGGGGATAGTTTTGTGGAAAGATTGCTAGTTTTCAGGTTTTTAACTTTATGTGGAAATATTACTTATCCTGGGGATCAGTGATAGCACAGGTCATATCCCAAGACAGAGCAACAGGTGTTTCTCCCTAAGGCGAGTTTCTTCATCTCCTTAAGCATTAATGCTTGTGCAAAAGCTGCTGTGCAGGACAATGGATGGTGCAGGAGTTGGGGACATGGACCCCCTAGCCAAGAAGTGAAGAGGGACGGCTCAGCTGCATAGAAGAAGAATGTGAGGTTGAGTGATCAAACTGATGCAAAGCCACTCTCGGGCCCCCTGCCCCTTCTTTTACCTGTCCTTATACTGCTCCTGTGGTTGTGTTGGTATGGCAGTATCTGTGACCCCTCATCCCCCGCTCATTTAAATTCTGGAACCTTTTAATGTCCAGATGGTGTCTCTAAGACTCAGAGTTTTGAAGGAATAGAATTTGCTAAGTTATATCTACAGGTTCTACAGGTTTTCTAAAGGAGTTACACACACACATACACACACACATACACACACGCTCACTGCAAAGTCAGAGAACCTGATACTCTCGGTGGGAAGTGATACTGGCCATCTAAATGCAAAGGGCTAAAAAGTGTGTTTTTCTAGACTGACTCAACCTTGCCTTCAATGTAAAAGAATTTCCTTTTGTATGACCATTAGTTGTTTTGTGCATTTTGATAAATTATTTAAAAGTTTGGAGTTACAGCACTAGAAAAGCATTCACTTACATTTAGAACACAGCTGCATTTGAGAGACATTGTTCTCATTTCTTTGAACACTAGGCATCTGTTTAAACTGGACCCTACCTAATGCTACAGACTTTCAATGTGGGCCATCCCCCCACTGAGCAGATGCTATTGACTTGAAATAGGAGTGGCCAGGGTAGTGTTCCATTTCTCCTTCAGAAGTGTCTTATGGCATCAGAACCTAATACCGGAAACAGATGGAAACTGAACCTCAGGTTTCAGATCTTATTCAAAGGATAAGAGTTGCTGAATTGAAAAGTGTCAGATTTAGAAAGCCTGTGATCAGTCAAATGGATGAGGGGAATGATGAAGGAAAAACATTGTTATATACTGAAAAGAAAAAAGAAAAATTACTAGTTTGTAAGGAGTTTATCTTTGGTTAAAAGCACTTCATTTTTATTATTAAAAAAATTTTTTTTTGAGACAGAATCTTGCTTTGTCACTCAGGCTGGAGTCCAGTGGCACGATCTCAGCTCACTGCAACCTCCACTTCCCGGGTTCGAGTGATTCTCGTTCCTCAGCTTCCTCAGTCCCTGGGACTACAGGCACACACCACCACACTCAGCTAATTTTTTTGTAGAGACAATGTTTCCTCATGTTGGCCAGGCTGATCTTGAACTCCTGACCTCGGGTGATCCGCCTGCTGCGGCCTCCCAAAGTGTTGGGATTACACGTGTGAGCCACTGCGCCCAGCCAAAAGCACTTTAAATAAACATATATATTAGGGAACGTACGAGTGTTACATATTACAGAATTTTGGCCAAGTTGTTGGATATATAGGATCTTTTTAGTAGTATGAGGATTAGGCAGTACTGGACAAGCAAAGATAATGTCCAGATTGAGATGTTCTACTTGGGTAACTGAGTTAACGCGAAGCTCATTATTATTGAATATATTCATAGGATGCATAAATGTACTCTTCTTTCATCAATACATAATGGCAAAAATGAGGTTTCTTTGATCATTTAGGTTATTCTTGTCCTTTTTGTAGCACCTTGAAAGTGAGTTACACTGGTCTGGTACCTTTGATTGAGAGTTACATTAGACTGAAGCTTTTATGGGAGTCATCCGACAATAACTTAAAACGACAAACTGAAATCAATATGAAACTGAATATTCCAGAAAAATGTGGTTTATTGAAAGTTTCTATTTGTTTTATTTCCCAGCTTTGTTGTTTTATGTCTTTATATAAAACAACAAAGAATAAAATCTATTTTATTCTCTATAGCAGTGTTTCCAAGATGTGACCCACAAAGCATTCTTTTCCTGCTTTGTTAATATGGATTAAACTATGGCAGTTTATCTACTGCAGGACTTCTCAGAGCCTTTGACAGTACTAATATTCCCTGTGATTCTTTTAGAATGAGATATAGTATCTGATCTTTCCCAAGCTTATTTTACTTCGCCTGCCGCTCTCTTCCCTGCCACCTCATTTTTTTAGTTAATGGAATATCTACTATGGCAGATAGCTTGGAAATAATACTGTAGCATTTTCAAATGTATTTTCTTATTTACCATCACAGCAGTCCTGAGAAACAGAGACAGTTTTGTTGTTGTTTTTTGGATGAGGGAGGAGCTAAGATCCACCAGAGTTCAGGCTGGCACCAGGATGCAGGTGTCCTAGTAACTCACCCAGTCTTTTATCTCCCTGTCAAGCCTTCAGTTCAGGTATGAGGCTCTTAGTCCTATGTGGCAGGGCTCTCTGCTGGCAGAGTTGGGGGGTCTTCTGGGTGATAACAGTGATCTGAAGTTCCTGTGTCTGGTGGCTGGCCCACAGGGCTCTGTGGTCTCCTGTAGAGAACTGTCTAATCTGTGTTGATAATGTGGGTGAGAGAGTTGGTCCTTATATACCTTCTTTGAAGTAATGGCATAGGCAGCCCCTCAGGTAGGCTTTCGAGTAGGAAAGTTACCCAGGTACTCAACTGTGATTCACTTGTGTTTTGCTTGCCACCTTTCACCCCGTGGTACTATGTCATGTTTTGCTCTTTTTATAGAAAGAAATTCAAGCCATGAGTCAGTGCAGCCATCCCAACGTAGTGACCTATTACACCTCTTTTGTGGTCAAAGATGAACTTTGGCTGGTCATGAAATTACTAAGTGGAGGTAAGTGGATTTTGTTGTTGTTACTTGTTTGCTTGTTTTCTCTCCTTTTGTTGGAACCGGCATATTGGAGAAGACTTTAGATTGCATCCTTTCTCTCTCTGTGTTTGAAAGTTTGTTTGGTTTCTCATTGCCTAGAGGATAACGTCCAGATTGCTTCACATTGATCTTCAAAGCTTTTCATAATTTTGCTTAACTTCCGAGAATATGTATGTCCTCTTCTCCAGGTATGAAATGCCCGACCTTCTAGGTTGAGAGGCAGCCCCCGGAATGTATTATGTGCTCTCATGCCTTTGCCCCTGACCTGTCCTCTTTCTCAGCCTTGCAGCTCTCCTTTGTTTTCCATGTGCTCAGGCCTAAAAGGTCACATCCTCTCCACAGTCACCGCTTACTCTTCAAAAAAGTTAGCCAGTCCTTTCTCCTTGAGTCCTTTCTTTTTAACATTGTTCAGGTCCTTAACACATTGCAGTTTGCTGAATTATCTCAGTGCCGTTTATCAGAATGTTCTGTGATGATGGAAATGTTCTGAGGTGCTGCTATCTACTTTTTACTAATCTCATGTGACTCTTAAGCACTTGGCATGTGGCTAGTGTGACTGACGGACTGAGTATTCAATTTTAATTAACTTACATTTAAATCACCTTGTATGGCTCCAGTATTGGACAGTGCATATTTAGGTTGTGGACTTCGTGAAGATTGTCTAATGCACTTTGAATTCATTGAGCTTGGCACCCAGTAGGTGCTCACTAAATGTGGTTTTCAGTTGACATGGGGAGAAATGTGTGCTACATATTCACTTGCAGTGTTGATCAGAAGTGGCACTATTCTCATCCTATTGTTGGATTTGGGAAGGGAAAGTCACTTCCTCTCTCTAGCTTTAGATCCCTGCAGTGATGCAAGCCATTGACAGTTTAATTTACAAGGTGCTTTCACATCCTGTATTTTATTTCTTTTAATCTTCTAACATCATTATCAGTGAGGGAATGATAATGATAACCATTGCCTTTTTTGAACACTTAATCTGTGGCTAGATCCTGTCCAAAGCAATTTACTGACCTTATCACATTTAATTTTGACAATATCCCTGAATGGCCTGTGTCACCATCCCTGTTTGTCAGAAATTACACCAAATCTCAAGGGAGTTTAGCAACTTGCCCAAGGTCACACACACAGTAAATGTTGGTGCTGGAATTTGTGACTCTAAAATCTGTTGACTTAAAAATTAGTATGCTGTGCTGCACGTATTTACACCTTTGTTTTGCAGACATGGGCACTGCAGCTTGGAAAGCCCAAGTGATTTCCTTGGGAACACCCAGCATACCCACATCTCTGGTGTGTTCTCTTTAGAGGGCTTCATTCTCTGTGTATCTTTCTGAGACATGAAGTATGGTTTAGGATCAGAGGAGAACATTTTGCTGTGCCTGGACGACACAAAACTAGCATAGCAGAATTTATATGATAGAGCCCATTTTAATCTGCAGATGTCGAGGGAGGTGTCTTAATGTTTTCCTTTTTTAAAAAAGAAACTCCCTTGGATGAAGCAGAAGCCCAAAAATGAGATGACGAAGGCATTGTAATTGGCTTGGGTCTGCTTGTGTAGGTCTCAGTGGGGAGCCCTGGAGAGCTTAGTTCTGTTCTGTTTTCAGTCTTCCTCAGTCTTATTAGTCATTGTTTCCTTGAGTGCCTACTTCAGTTTTTAATTAAAAAGAAAAAAAGAAAAAGGAGCCTGCCAGAGCTGGACTGCAGTGTTGAGTGCTGGGACTGCCCCTTTATTCAGCAGAGGAACTTGTGCTTTGCCAGCAAGATGATCTTAAGCCATTTCTTTTTGTGGGGTTCCACCAACTCTGGGGAAATGAGAAATTCTGGTGACTTGAGACCCTGAATAGTCCCAAATGCTCTGCTCAAGCTGAAGATTTTACCTTTTGCTTTTATGAAGCTGAGAATCTTCTGTTTTCTGAGGAGGATCTGACAGAAAATTTCTTTGTCTTTTTAAGAGTCCAATTTAGCCTCTGGGCTTTAGGTAAGAACAGGTTTTAAACGGGTTTCCACAGGTAAGGACGTGGGCAGACGTGGACTCTTGTCCATTTTTCTTTTAGCAGGGCAGAAATGCATGCATGCCTGGTATGGTATATCCTTATACAATAAAAAGAAAATGTTTTTGGAATTACCATTTTTTAAATGACACAAAAATCTAAGAGGCAACAAATAAACAGAGGTTTTTTTTTTTTTCCTTTGGGGAAAAATATGCATTTGTTTTCTTCTGTTTCATTACATTGAATCTCTTAATGAGGGGCAGGCAGCTATATCTGATGGGGAAGCTCAGTCCTCTTAGTTAATTATAAAGAGCCTAGAGCCAAATTCAGGTCCTGAGGTAAGCCGTTTGTTAACTCTTCAGAAATGTCAAACCCCCAGGTAATTTTGGCTTTTAAACTGACCCAGGGGTTTGGAATACTAATTAATATGTGTTGAAACATGAATTCACAGTGCCAAGGATACTAATCTGTATATGGTAACAAAGTACTAGGTATTTGTTTGTTTATTGTGTTAGTGCCTCAAATATATCAGGTAAGTGAAATAAACATCAGCCGGGCTCAGTGGCTTATGCCTATAAGCCCAGCACTTTGGGAAGCCAAGGTGAGCAGATCACTTAAGCCCAGAAGTTCAAGAC
Source organism: Hylobates moloch (assembly GCF_009828535.3). Taxonomy (NCBI): domain Eukaryota; kingdom Metazoa; phylum Chordata; class Mammalia; order Primates; family Hylobatidae; genus Hylobates; species Hylobates moloch. The sequence goes on from NW_026652276.1 coordinate 74,416,106, forward strand.
CAGCATGGGCAACATGGTAAGACCCCATCTCTACAAAAAAATACAAAAATTAGCCAGGCGTGGTGGCACGTACTTGTAGTCCCAGCTACTTGGGAGGCTGAGGTGGGAGGATCGCTTGAGCCTGGGAAGTTGAGGCTGCAGTCAGCTGTGGTTGCTCCACTGCACTCCAGCTTACATGACAGAGGCAGACTCTGTCTCAAATAAAAAAAGAAAAAGAAGGAAAGAAAATAAAGATCATGTAGTGTCACAGGAAGGAATCTTCCGGTTTTAAGCAGAGGTCTAGAAACAACATACTTCTTTCCCCCTCCCAACTGTGATTTAGGTCCTCAAAGAGTATGTTTTTTTTTCTCTCAGCAGTTCACTTCTGCCTTTCCTCCTGGCCTCATACTCCTTTCTTTGTCACTTCAGACTTTTTGCACCCTCTTTGGAGGGTTGCTCTTAGGAACTTTTGGGAGAAATACTGGAACCAGTATTTCTAGGGAAAAGGAGCCAACCATGAAATGACCATCCACAGCCTTCTGGTCCCTGACCCAGAATCCTTCTCATTAAATTCACACTGAAAGTGCTCTTGCAGACTTGGATTTAGTGTTTTTGGTCATGGGGCTCCCATTCAGTTGTTTGTTTGCCTTGGGAATATTTGCATTAAATAAAGCCCATATTTTGATGTTTCCATAAAATTTTATATATACATAATGGAGTCTTGTTCTGAAAAGGTGATGAAGGTGCTTATGTTTTAATTCTTCTGTTTGTCTACTTAGGTTCAATGTTGGATATCATAAAATACATTGTCAACCGAGGAGAACACAAGAATGGAGTTCTGGAAGAGGCAATAATAGCAACAATTCTTAAAGAGGTTTTGGAAGGCTTAGACTATCTACACAGAAACGGTCAGATTCACAGGTATGACCTCTGCAGAGATGTTTAAATTCAGCTGTTCATATCTTCAGCCCTAGTTTGTAAAGAATGTTAAGGAAACACATGTTGCAGGCAGGTATTGACATTATTTTAACTTAGGCTAAATAGATGGGAAAAAAGTACTTAAGTAAGAAACAAGAGAATAAATTTTGATGAATTATATTGGTATCCTTGGGATTGCTTCAGTTGCTTTCACTGAAATAAGAGTGGAATCTAAAAAGGACTACATGGACTCATTTAATTCAGTGACTCTAAAATCTGTTGACTTAAAAATTAGTATGCTGTGCTGCACGTTTTTACCCTTTGTTTTGCAGACATGGGCACTGCAGCTTAGAAAGCCCAAGTGATTTCCTTGGGAACACCCAGCATACCCACATCTCTGGTGTGTTCTCTTTAGAGGGCTAACTACTCTTGAATTATACTAGTTGAACTAGACAGCATCTCTATCTTTCTAATACAAGCAAGACTATCCAAACATTGTACTGTGTGAATTATTTTTGATATGGTGGTGAGAGGGAAGGAGAAGGCACTCATCTTCTTTTGTGACATAAAATGTTAATTCTTTATATAGTCAAATCACATAGAATATGAGTGCTTGATGTTTCAAGTGAGTGAGTGCTACTTGGGCTCTTAGGAATTATTGCAAGTAAATAGCGATTTACCAGTAATGCTAATAATGTAATTCTCCTACCCTGAAATTTATATTTAATTATTTCTACTATATTTTTCTTTTTTCTTTTTTCTTTTTTTTTTTTTTTTTTTAGACATAGTCTTGCTCTGTTGCCCAGGCTGGAGTGCAATGGTGTGATCTCAGCTCACTGCAACCTCTGCCTCCCGAGTTCAAGTGATTCTCCTGTCTCAGCCTCCCGAGTAGCTGGGATTACAGGCATGCGCCACCATGCCTGGCTAATTTTTGTATTTTTAGTAGAGATGGGGTTTCACCATGTTGGCCAGGCTGGACTGACACTCTTGATCCCAGGTGATCTCCCTGCCTTGGCCTCCCAAAGTGCTAGGATTACAGGCGTGAGCCACTGTGGCTGGCCTATATTTTTCAATAATTAGAAAAAAGTTACTTTAGAAATCAAACTTATAAATTGCAAATTGTCATTTTTCAAAGTACTAAGATTACACAGGTTTTATATGGTGAAGAAATATAATATCTATTATTATAATTAGTATTTATAATCAGTCTCTCACCAGAGGAGAGAAGTTCATTTTTCAGAAAGAGAATTAAGTTGGAACTGCACCCCAAATTTAAGTGGAAGTAGAGGAGCTTTACATAGACTGGGCTTTAATACTTGATAGAATGACAGTAGTGTGAGTTTATGGGCAGTCTCTAACTCTGAAGCATAAAATAGAGAGTCTACTTACTGATGATTTAATTAAATTTGGATAATTATTTCATAGAAAATATTTCTTTCTAAAATCCTAACTCTCCCCCATGAGTAAACTATAAAATGACAGGTGGATCCTTATACCTTTTTTTTTTTTTTTTTTTGAGACCGAGTTTCACTCTTGTTGCCCAGGCTGGAGTGCAGTGGCACGGTCTTGGCTCACTGCAACCTCCACCTTCCAGGTTCAAGTGATTCTTCTGCCTCAGCTTTCCAAGTAGCTGGGATTACAGGCACCTGCCACCACGCCCAACTAATTTTTGTATTTTTAGTAGAGATGGGGTTTCACCATGTTGGCCAGGCTGGTCTCGAACTCCTGACCTCAGGTGCTCCACCCACCTTGGCCTCCCAAAGTGCTGGGATTATAGGCGTGAGCCACTGTGCCCAGCCTATCCTTATAACTTTTAAAATCTGTGATATAATCTTAATATTTATGAAATTATTATGTCAAAGAGCTACGTTGTATGATAGGTTTTAAAATCTTCCTGAGTGAATCAATACACTATAAAGTCTGTACCCTACAATTTATTTTATTTTATTTTTTTCTAATAGGGATTTGAAAGCTGGTAATATTCTTCTGGGTGAGGATGGTTCAGTACAAATAGCAGGTAAAGCTGATAAATAGAAAAATTTTTTACTTGATTACAGAAGTGTTACAGTTTCAAGGAATGTAGAATCATTCCTGAGAAATGAATAAATGCATGTAATCTCTTTTCAGAATGATATTTACGGAATGTTTGGGTCCGAAGGATAACATGTTTTCCTTATTGTTTTGATAAGTCATTAGATCATCCTGTGAAAAATGCCATTTTAGTACATAGCTTTTTGATAAAGAATAATTTTATTTTCAATTTTATTATGTTTTCTACCTTTCACATTTTATAGTGGTAATACTCATATAACTTCAAGAAATGCACTTGTAAAAACGTTTTTCGATAGGTTTGAAAATTTAAAACATCGTACACATCAATTAAAAACTAATTTATTTCTTAAGAGATATCTGAAAGAATTGTGAACATTAAAAATCTGGGCCTTATTTTGTTCTTAACTCTGACCCAACATGGCTATTCTCGACAAAGCTGGTAGGCTGGGGATGCAGTGAATGTCTTTTACATGAACACGCAATATCAGGTGAACACCTTTCATGTTCAAAGCCTCTATTTTGTTCTTGGCCCTAGAGTAACCCTAAAGGCCTGGGATAAGATGTAGCCACACCCATGTTAACTCTTGCTTTACCCATGTCGTTGAAAGTCTGTCTCAGCAATCCTTTTAGCTTTCATGGTTTCTTAGGGGGGTGTTCTTGGCATTTTTTGGCTAGACAGTCCTTCCCTTGTACTGGACTGACCCTGTCATTGCAGAGAAGAGTAAGATGAGCCCACTTGTACCCATCACCTGGTTTCAATAATGATCAATCTTTGGCAATTCTTGATTCATCCTGCTGCCCCCACCCCCAACCCGCAGACTCTGGTGCCTCTCCTCATCGTGGATGCCGGATTTTGTTCTTGAGCCATCTGAGTTAGTGCTTTGTGTGTGCATATTTTGTTCTCATGAGTGGACCTTATCCCATAGGCTAGGGACAGTTTGAAAAAGTACTTTAGTTAAACAAGTAACAGCTGAGAAACATCTGTGGGCAAAAATTTCAAACTGTCCAGCCCCAAGCGGTCTAGTTGTTCAGAGTGCAGGCTCTGGTGTCAGCTGACTTGGTCGAAATTCTGAGGCCACCGCTTAGTAGCTCTACCACCTTGGGCAAGTTACCAAACCTTCTTAAGACTCAGTTTCCTTAAAGAGGGGTAAAAATATAAACTACTTCATCTTCTTTCGTGAAATCAAGGTCCAGTGATCTTAACAGTGGCCGACACATAATAGGCAAGCAGTAAATATCAATAACTGCTGTTCTACCATGGCTGCTGCTGCTACTACTGTTGCTACCGTTACTACTATTACTTCTGTTACTACGACTAACAGGATCACACTGATACCCCCTTGCACTGACTGGAGATCATGTGACCCTCAAATTGTCCTGCAAGAGCTTCAGCTCTGAGGAGAGTTTATGACTTATCAAAAGGTAATACTTATTAATTATGGAATTTGGAAGCTAACTTGCCATTAATCTTGCTCTAAGATGATAAGGAAGTACAACTAATTTTCTGTTTTATGATGAAATGATGATTTCTCACTAAAAGGGTCAAAATAGCAGTGAACTGCCTTTGAAATGTGAAGGCTGGTCAGCCCCTGCCTTATTCTGTTACTTAGTCCTCTGCCAGTCATCTCATCCCATTATTCTTGTCAGATTAATGATCTGAGCCTCTCCCTGAGCCTTCTAGAACACACTGTCCTTTTGTTTTTCCCAGTAGGAATCCCCGAGGTAAGATTTCCTGGCTTTTTCCTTCCATCACAGGCCTTTGGGTTTTTCCTTACTGCCGAGGAGTCTGTTGTGACCCAGTACGTGCCTGCACTGTGGGGGCTGCTGAGTTCAGAAGGGCTCAGGCAGGAAGCCCCTGCATGGGGTAGGTGTGGGAATTAAGTGAATTGATGTGTAGAGAGGGCTATGCCTTTTCTGTGCCTGGCATGTGCTGAGGACTTTGTGTTCCAGCCATCCGGGGCTTCCTTGGTATCTTTTTGAGTATGCAACTTCATGCTTGTGTAGTAACACAAACTGGAATGGCCATTTCCCAGATGTGTGGTGGCCGCTTGACAGGCACCTAAATGTACAGCTTCTGCATTTCTGGAACTATCACTTTCTAGAATTCACATTTAATTTCTCCCATATTCTCTGACCTGATCATAACATCCAACTAATACAGTATTTAAAGTTTGAATTTTTAAAGTGTTCACTATAATATAAGGTTATTGCCTTAAAGCATTTTTAATGTCTCCTTGGAAAGGTAGATGTTACTGCTGTCCTCATTTTATAGGAGATTGACTTTCTTGGTCAGGTACTTGGTTGCTGCCTGAACAAAAATGAGGACCAGGACTCTCTGGGTCTTTTACTGGCATCCTTGTCGGTGGGCGAAACAGGCAAGGTGCGGGGGAAGAGTGGAACGTGGAAACTCAGCAACGGCAGGGGTGAGACGGTCCCTTTTCGTTGCTACCTGGCCAAATAATATATCGTTTTTACCCAGTCTGTTTTTGCTCTTTTCCCTTTGTATCTTTATGCCTCTGCGGCCCTGTAGTTTGAAATAAAAGTTAAGCAGGGGAGAAGTTAAGTTTGCATTTATTTCTTTGAGTGTAATATACATTGCCCACCTTGAGAATATTATTGTGTGCACTGTTTTTAAGAAAGGGCATTTTTGCTATCCTAATAGAAAACATAATGATTTTTGTTTTTTTAGGGGAAACACTCACTTTTACATATGTATAAATTCCCTTTTTCAGAACTTTTTATCAGAAAACAGAAGATTAAAGGGCCTGATTTAGACCATGAGAAACCCTCACTTTATTATGCAGCTAGAAGTGTGGTGGATAAGATAATGAGCCTGGTTCTGTTTAACACAGTCCAAATTCTCTGGGAAGAATGTACATTTCTATTGAACGTGGGTAGAAAATCAGGAACTAACGTGTCTTGAGTGCTTCCTGTGTGTCAGGCCAGGTTTTGGGTTCTGAATGCTTTGAGTCTCATTCAGTCCTCAGCACAACTTCATGGGGAAGGTACTATTGCATCCATTTTACATAGGAGAAACTAAGTTACAGTGGGGAAGTCAGTTGCCCAGGTCACACGTAGAATAAGCGGTGTATCCATGCTTTGGGTTTGGACAGTCTGACTCTAGAAACTGTCAACTCACATCTGTGGGATTTCCAGGAGGAGGACCTTAAATCTGGATTTAAATGACCTCAGTTTCAGATGGATTATACCACAGCGATCACTAGCTCCTCTGTGTCTCTGCATAAATCGATTCCCCTTTGGGCCAGGGAACATATTCAGCACCTTCTTCCTCTTTGCTCCTTCAGGTTGAAACACAGGGGTGTCCCTGGTAAGGTTTCAGGGGATAGGAGAAGCAGCCATCTAAGCGTCATTTGGTATAGAATTAAGCTCAATAATGACACCACACTCTTTTCAGACTGGAAAACTTCAGGTTTGATGTAGTGAATTAGAACCTGAGGACTGCCTACTCAGGGTTTAAGAGAAAATGCTTTCCTTCCTACTGTACCTTCTATGCTTAGAGGTCCAGTGTGTGTAACTTCCTGATAATCAACTTGGGTGCCTTGGAAAATGTAATAGGTTTTGCTGCACTGTGTGATAGAAGGGGGAGTGGCTAATTGAAAGTCCTATTCTTCCCACGGCATAGCATTTTATCTTCTGATTTGATGCCCTGTCATATTGTCAGGAAGAGCTTAGTGCTTTGGCAAATGACTAAGCCTGTTTGTCCAGAATTAATGAGAGACACTATTTTGAGCAAACAGAAATTCATATGAAACAGATCACTTTGGGGTGATTTCTGCTAATCTTTTTAATCTAAGATTAAAAAAAAACAGTGGCTACTCTTGATGTTCTATAAAAATGTTGATTTCAACACATTTGATTTATAAAGAACTTTGTAGAAGTTTACTACTACATTATGTAAGGTAGGTCTCATGCTCATTTTCACGTACTTTTGCCTTTTAGGTGTGTGTGTGCTATGATTTGAATTTTGTGTGCCCTCCAAATTCATATGTTGAACCCTAATCACCAATGTGATGGTGTTAGGAGGTGGGGCCTTTGGGAGGTAATAAGATCATGAGGGCTAAACCCTCATTAGTGGGGCCAGTGCCTTTATAAAGAGGCCCCAGAGAGCTGCTGTGCCCTTCTACCATGTGAGGACACAAACAGAAGGCACCATCTATAAACAAGAAGGCGGGTCCTTACTAGATAGTGAATCTGCTGATGCCATGATCTTGGACTTCCCGGCCTGCAGAACTGTGATAAATAAGATTTTGTTGTTTTTAAGTCACCCAGTCTAAGATACTTTGTTATAGTAGGCCCAATACACAAAGACAGTGCTTATGTGTGTGAATGTCAATTTCCCTTCCCTGGTTTTACATAACAGAAATAAAAACTGGTACTGAGCGAAAGTAGCCTGGAACTCTAGAAAGTTACCATCAAACTGCCTCACATATGTGCATCCATTCAAATCAAGCTTATGCCCTGGGTTTTTCACTGTCCAAGGTACATTGGTAGAACTTTGGGTAGCATCTCTTATTTACTGGGAGGGAGATTATATCCTTATCAGCCTTGAATACATCTTCAGTTTAAGTCTGCATCTTGAACACTGAAAACCCCATGACTAAAAGTGCTAGGAAAACATGCAATGAAACTTAACTTGCTTCTGTCACTTAGATGTTATCCATAAGGAGCTAGAGGAAGATGTGCAAGGTGGTGGAGTTTTTACACCCATAGCTGCTGGGTTCTTTCATTTTCCTTCTGTGCTCTTTGGCCCTCATAAAGTGCACTTTGATGGGGAGGGTAGGGGTTGAAGAGTTATTTTTTGTGTTGTAGGGAAGAGAGGCTGCTGCTTTGAGCAAGGCACCCGAGCAGCCCTGGAGTCAGCTTCTGATTAGTGTGGGAAAGCGCCGAAAGCCCCGGAGGCATCCAATCAGGAAATGATGTCATCACATTTATGAGCACCTTGGCCCAGAGCATGGGCTCTGACACCAGACAGCCATGATTGAATCCTGGCATTGCTCCTTCTAGCTGTGTAACCAAGTTACAGCTTTAGCTTCTCTGTGCCTCATTTTGCACATTGTGTAATGAGAATATACTACAGCATTAAAGGAGTTAGAACATTTTATTTTAGAATTTGCTAACTCATTGCTTTCGTATTGAAATTGGGATGGTGTCCTCTTATTGCTTAGGGTGTGGTAAGCTCGCGGTGGCTAGGGAGGCGCGAGGCCTTAGGCACTCCATCTGACCTCCTGCCATGTCGTTTTGCTCTTTTCTTTTTCCCATCAGTTTCCTCAATATCACCAGAGTGAAGAATCTGCAGTGTGGACCTGACTGTATCTTCCTCTTGCATAAAGTTTATAAGCATTGTTGATGGAATAAAGCATTGCTGATGGAGTAAAGCTCCAGCTTCCTACTAATGGCAGATGAGGGACCTGCCTGTTTTTCTGGTCATGTCTGCAAGTGCTTTCTGCTGTGACTTGAAATGCTTACAGCTTCTTGTTCAGGGTTCCCCTTTCTTACCTGCGTAACTTCTTTTCATGACTTATTCATGAAGAATTCTTTCCTTGAGAAACCTTTCATGATCATTTCCTCCACCATGCCCACCTGCACTGGGTTAAGCACCTCACCCTGGTGGTTTGCAAGGGTTCTGGCCATACTCTAGCTAGCCTATGACACAGCACCGAAATTGGGCCTCTACTTTCTCATCTTCCCTTCTGACTGGATACTTCCCAGAGGGAGAAACTGTGTTGTTCATCGCAGCATCCCCAGATAGTACCTGATACATGGCAGGTGTTCCTGAACTTTGGGTCAGTGCACTCTGCCTAGAGGCACGCGAGACACGCTGTCTCAGCGGCAAGTTATGCAAGTACACGTGCCTGTCGGTGGCAAAGGGAACAGATGTAAGGCATAGCTGAGAGTTCAAATGAGTAAGAATATATCAGCTTAGCAGGGAGGGAGGCAGAAATATTTTAAATATTTAGGTATGTATACTACTGCATATTTTAAAGGCTGAAAATAGTTTTTAATGAGAAATATCACTTCTGATTTTGGACAAGCACTGCCCTAGCCAGCAAGCCATGAAATGATAAAGTTAAGGAAGAGTGAAGCAGAGAACATGAATGAAGAGGCACTGGTTATACTCAGAAAATAGAATACACATGAAAATTAAAATCTGTTGGGGGGGGTTTCCAGTGCTTTACAGTGAATCAAAATATTTGTTTTGAGTTTCAGGAACAGTTTATAACTATGTGAATTATGGTTTGATGAATTACAACAAAATTCTCATACATGAATTTATTTTGGCATAAGTGAATAAGGACAGTAAATTAATGTGGTTCCCTGATTTTTGGTATCTCGACAAATGATAACATTTGATGAAAGCTCTAGAATGAACCAAGAATGCAGTCAGTTCTGGAAACTGAGTTTTTCGTTCCAGCTGCACACCCATCAGTGAGAAATACTTGGGGAGATTATAAGCAGTTTCTCATGCTTTAACAGCTGCTAGCAGTTGTTTGAGCAACAGCTTAAGGAAACGTTACTGGGTGAACCCGGTGGAGGAGAACCACTTTGCTGTACTCCCCTGCTGGAATTTTTGCTCAGCTGTGCACGTTTAGCTGCAGGGGGGCAGGGTTGAGCTTCACAGAAGAGTGTCTAGGGGGGCATGAGGCAGATGGGACTCAGTCTCCCTCCTTCCCTCTCGTTTTTCCTTCCAGTAAGGGCCTGCAATTCATTATTAAATTAAATTTCACATATTACCAAAAGCTACGGAGGTCTGCCTAAAATAAGAGTTTTTAGACATGAAAGCAGAGCAGTTAAGTCCTTTGCTTATTTTTTGGTTTGTTTTTCTTTTTCCCAGGACCTCCATTTGTATAGCCTGCTCCTTCTGTAGGGGAAAAGGTAAACATTAGGTGTTTGGTTTCAGTGTATCCTCAGTGGTTAGCTGACAGGTATTTATTGAGCATTTGCTATGTTGTAGGCACAGTCCTCTGAGCTGACACAGTGGTAAGCAATGGAGACATTGTGTCTACTGTCATGGAGTTTATAGTTTAGGTGACACATTAAACAGTCAACTATATAAATTTAAAAAATGTGTTAGGTGAAGGGAATGCCTATACCTGGGTAACTTAAGTTATCCACATTAGGACTAGTCGAATAGGTTATAATGGGGATAAATTTTAAATATGTATTATAAATAGGAATAGGTTTTGGTCAATAACATCTTATAAGTTATTGCATGTATCATATGTTGATTATAGATTTTTAGGACATTTAAATAGTGTTAACCTGTGGTTACATTCTATGGAATATGATTTAACACTTGATTGTATGTAGTACACTTGAGGACACAGTAGCCAGTCTAGGGCCCCCGTGGTAATTAATTTACTGTCCTTACCCTTTGCTGGCCATAGTTTGTATCGCCTGTAAAATGATGTGCTTAGGCTCTCAAATTTCCTTTCAACTCTAACAAATGGATAACTTCAATGGAGAACTCTATGACCCCTGTGCTCCTGAACTGCGCTTCTCGCAGTCTTTCCCAGTTGTTTTAGTGGGAGAACCATTCTTCTATTGAATGGGCCAGAAATCTTGATATTCCTTGATCCTTGTCTTCCTCTTGGACCCTATATCCTGTCCAATATGTTAGTAAATCCTATGGTTGACCATATTTCACCAGCTCCCTGTGTCATCGTGGTCCATGGACCCATCAGTTCTTGTTTGGATTATTATGGCGGTGTCCTGAAAGGACCTCTTCTGCCTTTGCCCCTCTGTGGTCTGTTCTCTACATGGCATCCGGAGTAATGCTGTTAAACTAAGTTGACTTGTATTATGCCTTTCCTCAAAACCCTCCAACCCCTTGCCATTGCAGAGTGAAAGTCAAAATCCTTAAGGTGGCTCACGAGGCCTTACAAGATCTGACCCCTCATTATGTCATTGATTTTGACTCTTACATCTTCCTCTTCAGTCAAATCGGCCTCCTTATCTTGCATGCTGCTGCCTCGGGATCTTTGCATGGGCTGTTGCTTCTTTCTGGAATACTCTTTTCCTTATCTCCTTCAGATCTTGGCTCAAGTGTCACATCAGTGAGACTTCCGGGCCTCATATTGTAACCCCCCCCACCCCATATTTTGTATTCCCTGCCCTGCTCTATTTTCTTTATTGAACACATCAGCGTACTCTCTATCAGTGGCCCTCTCAAGGTGTGCTCCTAGAGCAGCAGCAGCAGCATAAACTTGATAAAAATGCAAACTCTTGTGCTCTCCTACCCTAGACCTTCTGAATCGGAAACTCTATAGGTAGGGCCCAGCAATCTGTGTTTTAAGAAGCCCTCTAAGGGTTCTGAAGCAGGCTGAAGTCTGAGAACTACTACTATGTGTTATATTTTGCCATTTTGCTTTTATCTGTATTTACCTGTCCCCCTTACCCCTGCCCCAACTTAAAAGTTAGCTCCGTGAGAGCAGGGGTTTCTGGTCTACAGTCCCAGTACTTAGAACTGGAAGTGGCATTTAGTAAGATCTTGGCAAATAGTTGTCAAATGAATTAATAAACATCTGACTAGTAAATTTAGATTAAAAGAATATTGAGCAATAGTTCAGTGACTCTTTAATGTTAGGAGTTTTCAGTGTGAGGTTTTCTTTTATCACAGATTTGGAAATCTGCAGATTCTTTGAAGATTCAACTAATCCTTCTGAAAACTTTGTAAAAAAAAAATGGTGTGCATTGTTTCCTTAAATACTTGTAGCAACTGGAGTTGTGTTATTTTAATCTTCTACCATAGGGATCATATCTTTAACATGTACAGATGGGCTATTGTGGCTTAATGGAGGCTTCTGATAGTAGGGCTGGTTGAGTGAAGATTTGTATAAAAAAGAAAAAGATCACCTGCAGGTATATGAATATTGCATTGGAAATTTAGACTTATTAATATTTGATCTAAGTTGTTCGTGCCTGTCTCTGCGGATATGGCCGGCCACGATCCCTCGCTGACTTTAGAAGCTTGCCTTTGGTTTGGGAAACAGTAATACCTGTATAATATACTTACCTGGTGCTCTCCTTACAACAACTGTGTCGGTTCAGCACAATAGTTCCTTCAGATGAAGCATCTGAGGACTGCTGAGCAATTGTGGACTTGTTGAAGGTCATTCTGAAAGTCATAAAAGCATTTCACTCTCAGATCTCCTCAGACTTCACTTTAGCTTCTTGCCATTAGGTTTCGCCCCTACCCCACCAATATACTTCTTAACTCTATGCCTTTTGACAGTCCAGGAGCCCCAGGGCTCAGTTCCTTCCCTTGTAAAATAAGGAAGGTTGACAAGATGTTCTCCAACGACCTACCTTGCATCAAAATGTTCAAATAACCCTTCATTAGCTGCAGTCACTAAAGACATTCTCAGTATTATTTTAAAGAATTCAAATCAGAGGATTATCTTGGGCATAGAGAGGAGAGTAAGCCAAGCTTCTGTCTTGTGGCTGCTTTTACCAGAGCATCTTTAAAAATAGTCCTCCCACCTCACATTGGGGATCCAGGGAAGAATGGATATATGGTGTGGGAATTATCTGTGTTTTTCCTTTGTTCGGTGTAATTATCTTATTTAATAGAAAGCTGACCACTAGTGAACTCTTGAAAAAGCTGTCTCTTGGCCTGGAACCTTCAGCATAGCTGGGCTGGGACTCCTGCTCCAGCCTTCCCTTCTGTTGCTGCTCCAGGTGTGACCGGTGACTCTACTTCTTACTGAAAATTCACCTGCTTTGGGGCAAGGGTTCTGTAGCTCTGACATAGATGGGCAGATTATCTGTGGTTTGCCATTTTGTTCAACTGGTGCTCTCCACTGCTGTAGCTAATTGACTGTATCAGTCAGCTGAACTTTGAGCCAAATATAATTGGCATTGACCACCACTTATTCTTTTTGTCCCTTTTAAGCCTGTGGTGTCTTGATTGAGAGAATGGCTGAGGAATTGGGGAGGGAGTAGCAGCTTCTGTGTTTTTACCAAGAATCATCCTGTTGAATTTTTTTTTTTTTTTTTTTTTTTGAGACCGAGTCTCACTCTGTCGCCCAGGCTGGAGTGCAGTGGCGTGATCTCGGCTCACTGCAACCTCCGCCTCCTGGGTTCAAGCGATTCTCCTGCCTCAGCCTCATGAGTAGCTGGGACTACAGGCACGTGCCACCACCACGCCTGGCTAATTTTTTGTATTTTTAGTAGAGACGGAGTTTCACTGTGTTAGCTAGGATGGTCTCAATCTCCTGACCTCGCGATCCAACTGCCTCGGCCTCCCAAAGTGCTGGGATTACAGGCATGAGCCACCGTTCCTGGCCTGAATTTTTCTTTCAGTTTTTCTGTCGTGAATTGATTTGATTCCTTGTAGAAGGTGCAAAGGATATAGCCTATTTGAAGGAAACTGGTTGATGGCAATGTCAAGAGTCTACATATGAGACCCCAGTCATGGGAAGGCTTGCTTCTTTGTGTTTCTTTTATTTTAAAAGATGAAACTCTACCTTTATGGACTGTCTTATGATTTCTTCTTTTGCTGTCAGAAAAGGCTGTGAAATTGTTATTCTCTGATGTTTCAAAGAAGGTTATGACTACTGCTCCCTCATTAATAGGCATGGAAGATGGATTTGTCTAGAGCAGTTGATAAGTGACTCTCTAGGGCCCAGACTCAGGAAATACTGTAGGATTATGTTTTTTTGACTGTGAATGACTTGGACACCGTGCCATGGTTGGGGCCATGGTGTATAGAGCCAAACAAGGCCATTGAGCACCACTTGCTTTCAAGAAGGAATAAACAGAAATGAAAACCAGGAGCCTGATGTGGGGTGAGGGGAAGGGATTGGGTGGGAGTGAGGGTGTCAGAAGAACCTCTTTGGTTCTACCTGGTTCCTCTTGGGGTACCAGGTTCTCTCCCAAGCAAGAAGGGTGGTGTGTCCCAGTATGTAGTGGTGTGTGAATAACTGATTACCAATAGTAAAGTGCCAACATATTTATTGACTTGCTTAAAAGATAAGCAAATTCAAGGTTATCACTCTAATAATATGATATCAGGTTGGTGCAAAGGTAACGCGGTTATTGCCATTGCTTTTAATTTAAAACCGCAATTACCTTTGCACCAACCTGATATCACCCTTACACAATTCATTAGAGGTTTTCACAAATGAGAGAGAAAGGAGTAGTGCCACATAAATCTGTGCAAAGAATCATGTTTACCTATAGCCTCTCTCCCAGTACCATCACACCTGCAGTGAGCAACTGTTACTGATAAACTGTTAGTAAGTATTGTGATTATAAATTATTTTCATGCACTTAAAAAAGATTTCATAAAAATCTGTGTATTCCCAAAGAGGTGTGCCATGTGTATGAATTTATTCTACTGCACATATGAGACACAGTTGAGAATCACTGGGTTAGATAGTTCTGTGTGGGATATGACTTATGTTTTTAGAATTGCCCTTGAACTAACTGTGTCATAAGATACATGAATATGCACACATAAATACTTTTTTCCTGCTACTCTTTCCCGACTGCCGTGGTTCTCTTCATCTGAGAGGTGAAAGAGGAACCTGTGGAGTTGGCTGTGCATTGAGATCTTCCAGTCCCACTGAATCATGCCACAGTGCCTGCTAGGAGGACAGTAATCTAGAGTAGTGCTTCTCTTCTTCAATGTGCATTCAGTCAGCTGGGGATCTTGCTGCAATCCAGATTCTGATTCAGTAGGTATAGAGTGGGACTCAAGATTCTGCATTTAAAGCCTCACAGGTAATGCTGGTCTGGTTTATGGACCTCACCTTGAATTACAAGGGTCAAGACTAGGATGTCGAACTTTTTCTGTCTCCTGTTTTCCTAGAAGTGTGCTATTTTCTTTGTTGTAGGTTTATGTAAATATAGCCCCAGCAGCAACTATTGGCAAAAAAGTGAATTAGATTCTTCTTGCAGTATGTTTTCTTCCCCCTTGAGATGCCTCTGCATTTGCTTGTTTTAATTTGTGCTTCTGGCATGAAAAGTCATGCTTGATACTGGAGCTGTTTTAAAATCCAAAATTGCACTGTGTGCTAAACTGTTTTCTTGCTAATTTTTTACCAAGTCCTTTTGGGGATTGCAGTGACTTTGGCCTCTGATGCAATGGTTAACCCTTAGCAGTCAGGAAATATGAGTCAATGTGGCTAGACTGAGGAAAGGCAGGAGACTGTAAGAGTTAAGAAGCCTTCGGGTACAAATAACAGAGTACTGGTCTGAAAGGAGATTAAGCAGCAGAAACATTAATTATCTCACGTAGCAAGAAGTCTGGGCATTTGGTTTCAGAGTTGGTACAGGGGCCTAGAGATGTCACAGAGGTCAGGGACTCTTTCCTACTTTCCCTTCTGCACTGCCAGTAGGGATTGGGCAGCACCTGTCAGCATGGGCTGTATCACTCCCATACATCGCATCTTCATGGGCTGTTATCACTGCCAGCATCACCTCTTCACATGACCGTTCTCAAACAGGAAGGAGAATGGGGAGCAAAGGAGCCTTGTAGGATGGTTCTTTTATTCAGGAGAAAAACTTCCCTGCAAGAGCCTGTACTGTATTACCTTTGGATCTTATAGGTCAGGACTAGGGCAGAGCCACAGACCATTCACTGGTGAAAAAGAACCATATGCCGTTATTGGCTTAGATCAATAAGATGAATCTCCCAAGACCTGGCAAACAAAATCAAGATTCTGGTAGGAAAGAACAGGATATGGATGTTGGGTAGTCAACCAACAGTGTATGCTCCAAGAACTGATACTGAGAACTTACCATATTCTAAGCTCCTCATGGTAAAGCTTGAGGACCTGTTGCTCAAAGAAGGAAACGAGCAGGGAGTGTCATTGGGACTTAACATTCAGGCCTGTTCAATTTTAAAGCACCTCTTTGGAGCAGAAACATGGCTCCTTTGTATGCACTGTGTCTTCCCTTGCTGCCTGTCTTCTTTCTGTTAGTTTTAGGGATTGTTGATGGTAGACTTACTAGAATCAGGATCCCACAGTATGCCTCTGAATAGCGGCCACATATGTTACATCACACACATTGCTATCTGGCCTCTTTGGCTGTGGGTGTGCTGGAATACCACTATAATAATAGGAGGAAAACTACTCCTATGTGCAAAGTGGCATTATTTCAAGAAGGACGCCAGCTCAGTGAGTGTGGGTGGCTGCTGCTCCAGGTCTCGTTGCATCTTGACTTGGCCCGCTGGGCTTTCTGCTCTGCTTCTTGCCCTGAGCTATGCTGTGTTCTGCTGAGCACAGCGCAGGTGCCCAGAAGTGCACCATCCACCTGGAAGACTTAAGTTATCCCTCTGCCTCCTTTGAGTCAGGACAGCAGAAAGCTTTCTCCTGCTTTGGGTTGCAGGGTTTCCTAGTAGGTTGGAGGGAAGGGGTGGCCCTCCCAGTTTGCACTCAGAGTTGGCTTTCAGTGCCCAGAGGTCTGGTGACATTCTGATGATGGTCAGGCTCCAGGAAAAAAGTTGCGCCTATTTCCTCTATAAATAAAAAGAAAACAGAAGAATTAGTATCCAAAGGCTGGATTTAATTATACATAAACATAAAGCAGAAATGGTGATTTGGTCAGTTAAAGGAGCGAAAGCACTTTGCTAAAGTATACCATAATTGAATAAGCATTGCAATCAGAAGGAAACAATACTAGAATCCTGTCGGCTTCCATATAAATGCTGAATTATGGCCTAGGATGAGCTTTCTTGTTATTCTCAAATGCCCTGGAGGGAGAAGAATTTTGACCAGAGAGTGCTATGATTAGAAACTGCACTTTAGGAAGATTAATCTGGATGTAATAAGTAAGTCTGGATTGCAGTTGGAAGAGGCATGCCTCTGATTCTGTAACTGCTAACTGCTAAAGCCCTGACTTTCCCTGGTCCGTGTTTTTCTTCTTTCACCAAGGAAATTGGGCGAAAGGGCCCTGGGAATTAGCAGCAGAAGATGGTGCTTTCAGTGCTGAGTGTAGTATACTGGGCCCATTAGTATGTTTCTTGTATTTATGTTGTTTAGGTCATGTCATAGTCATTCTATTTTAGGTAATATATTCCCCCATGCTAGCTCTCACTGCAAGGCCAGGATTATGTCTAAATCCCAACTCTGTTAGCCCATGGTATCTAAACCCACACTGTGCATGTACACAATTGTGCACACCCATGTGTACCGGGCATAAGTAGGTGCTGCACCACTGACACACATCCTGGTACAAAAATAATATGAAAATAAGGAAATACATGATTAAAAAAAAAAGCTCTCTTTAGTCTGTTCCCAACAGAATTAAGAAAATATTTGCTTCTGTTTTCTACTCATTATTATACAGTTTGCATAATTGAAGTCACAATGTACTTCTTTAATCATCCAACGTTGGTGGTATAACATTTTAAGGAAACCTGTGGGACTTGGGAAGGCCGGATGCTGGCAGCCCTGAAAATGTTCCCGGGTGTTTAGAAGAACATTTCAATTTTGTCAGTCAAGTCCTGAGAGTCTCTCATGAGAAAAAAACAACTGGGAATCAAACCAAATTATAAAGAGATTGGTTTTGATGATATAAATATGACATTTAGGATTAACCAGTGAACCTCAAACCAGTTTTTCTGTGTTGGGTAATCACAACTTGATCTTTACTCAGAGAAGAGCTTTGGAGTTGTGGAATCTTAACCCCATTATTGCATTTTGCATTTCCTTCTCCATAAAGAAAAATACACTGAACTTTCTGGAAAAGAAGACTAGGGCTAAGTGGCTGACTCCTTTCTGAAGGACTATGAATTTTATTCAGACCCTCAATAACTTGCTGTGTGTTCCTTGGCAAGTCATCTAATCTTTTTTATTCCTTCCTCTTTTCTTAATTCCAATAATTACTAAGTCATCATATTTTCTTAAGAATTGGTCTGATCCTCTCCATTTCCAACCTCTCTATTCATATACAGGCTCTGTTGATTTTGCTCCTGGGCTATGGTTGTGGTCTTCTCTGCTTCTAGTCTTTTTCCTTTCTTGAACATCCATGCATGGTCACTTTTTCCAAATGTTGTTCTTCTCTAACGAGAGAGGGAACAACGGCTGTTAATTGAATCAGGTACAAGTTCCCTTACCTGGTGCTCAGACTCTGTGGTTGGTTGGGCCCCTCAACAATCTCACCCAGTACTTCCCTGCTTTTAAAAATAATGGCCTCTGTGGAAAAGAAGCTGCTTGTAGGAAAGAACTCTCAGGGTCCCCTGAAGCTATGGGGGCTCCTATATTGCTCCAGACTCCCACCCAGTCACTTAGGCATCAATGTCTCTTTTAACTCATTGTAGCTACATTTTAGGAAGCTCTGAACTCTCAAACATTGATCCCGTTACTCTCTGATCAAAGAGAGTCAATGTTGTTCATGCACAACTCAGGTTCCTTTTCAGAGAGAATAGCAGATACTGTAGAAGTTTGAGGTAAGTAAGGCTTGGGTACTCACCCACAGCCTCCCTTACAGGTTTTAGAGAAATCAACTTTCAGACCAAATTTTGCCCTTCATTAGCAAGCAAGCCCCTAAACAGTTCTCACAATTTGTTCTGTAAGCTCAAGGAAATCCCAGTTCTTTTTCCGCATAGGTGAATGAAAAATTCATTAGAGGCAGACATGCCAAGATTCCAGATGCAGTTTTTGTTTTATCCTTATACTTGCTATTAGGAATCCAACCATCCACAGAACTGGCTGGGGTATAGTTTACAGTTGGGCTGGGCTGGATTGTTTTATTCTGTTCATGCAAGAGTGAGGAGTATATCTAAAATATTTTAGCCACTCTCTGTGTGCTAAGAACCTTTATTTTCAGCAGTGAAAGCCCGTTTCTAACATGTATCATACCTCTCAACAGGTTGCTGTTTTCCCTAATAATAACCCCTTTGGACAGTCAAGTCACCTGGCTTATACTCATCTATATTTAGATTTGGATAATGGGAATACTTCCAGCAGCTGCCTCTGGCATCCTGAGTCGAGTGCTGTCGGAACCCCCCCCAGCACTGGACATTCTTGGTTAGAATGCCAGCTGACCACCTAGGTTGTGGTATCACAAACATAATATCACATGGCATATGTTGAAGTATTTTAGGTACATTTTAGACATCATAACCACACAGTTGGCAGACTTTAGTTTTGCGGACTAAATTAGGCAGGAGAAATCACTTTTCCAGTTTTTTAAAAATGAATTTGTTGCCAACTACAGTAAGAAAGGGAGCTTTTTCATAAAGATTCCAATGTTTGGCTTCCCTGGGAAAACTGGGATATCCAGCAATCCTGGGTCTACATTTCTCTATGGCAACTTTCTTCTGGTGCCAAGCAGCAGGTGCCTGCCTTGGACCTTGGTGGGAGGGTGCTGACAGTGGGCTCCAGGGCTTCACACAGGGCCCAGCACTCCTAAAGTCTCCTGTCACAGAGACTGAGTATCAAGGGCCCTTGTTACTGAGACTGTAGCTGTTGGTTTTCAGGACCCTCTTTTCTCCATTGTATTCCTGTCTGGCTGCTGTAGGTGTTTTGAGTTTTTGACCATTGCAGCTGTCAGTTTTTCTTCTTGGCTCCACACTTGTGCTTTGCTCATGCCGTTTCTTTGTCTGGAATGTGTTTCCTGTTGGTTGGGCTTGCTCATCCAAGTCTTCACCTCATCTTCAAGGCTGGCTCCAAGGCCCACTTTGGAGATAGTCTTCTGTGACCATTACGGTTATAGCTCCTCTGCTTCTGCACAGACAATATAGTATTTGATTTTATACATCTTATCTTACTTAGGTGGGAATATGCTTTTTTTTTTTTTGGATACAGGGGCTCACTCTCTTGCCTAGACTGGAGTGCAGTGGCATGATCATGGTTTACTGCATCCTCGACCTCCTGGGCTCAAGCGATTCTCCCATTTCATCCTCCTGAGTAGCTGAAATTACGGTTGCATGCCACCACACCCACCTAATGAACCATCATGCCTGACAAATATTGTTAAAGTCAAGAAACATGTCTTCTCCTATTTTATCTCTGCCACTGTAAAATATTTATGCTTATCCCCTCAGCCTACTTGCCTGCTTATGAAAAGGCAGTGAGTAGCTTATTAATCTACCTAACAGTTGTTGTAAAGAATAGTCATACATGGTAAAAAAAAAATATGAGTCTTATAAATATGAAAGTAATATAAAAATTGAGGCTGGACCTAGTGGCTCATGCTTATAATTCCAGCATGTTGGGAGGCTGAGACAGGAGGATCGCTTGAGCTCAAGAGTTTGAGAACAGCTTGGGCAACATAGAGAGACCCCATGTCTACAAAAAATAAAAATAAATTAGAGGGGCATGGTAGCACATGCCTGTAGTCATAGCTACTTGGGAGGCTGAGGTAGGAGGATCACTTGAGCATGGGAAGTTGAGGCTGCAGTGAGCCATGATCATGCCACTGCGTTCCACCTTGGGCGACAGAGCGAGACTCTATTTCAAAAAACAAAAATAATAAAAAAAGGCCTAAATAAGAAGCCCAATAAGGCCCAGAAAGTTAAAGTCCCTTTCTGGAGTCATACAGTTGGGTAATAGTCTAGCCTTAGGCCTAATCGCTGTTAACACTCAGATCTTGCCCATTAGTCCTGTGGTGTTTCCTAGTAGATCTGCCACTCTCCAAATCAGATAACCATACCTGCAGATCCTCCTCAAGGCTAAGTAGCATTCACACATCAAAACAAGACCATGAACAATGTTACTGAAATCAAATTATGCAAAGGTGATGAATGCACATCAGACTACTCACCAAGAGCCAGGGTGCTGGAGATGCTGTGTCATTAACAAGGCCATGCAGAAAGCCTTCTGCTGGTGCACCTGTTCAGCATGGAGGGTTGATGTACCTAGACGACAAAGCATCATGTGCAAGGGCAATGCTGGTGAGGCCAAGGAGGTGATGGGATCAGGGAATAAAAAGTAAGTCATTCAGTAGGCTGGAGCTTACTGTCTGAAGCTGAGAGTAGTGATACAGGTAGGGCAGAAGAGGAAAGGGCAGTCAGGTTTACGTGTTATGCTGAAGGATTTTGACTTTTTCCTGAGGGGACAGGGAGCCTTGAAAGACTTTTTTTTTTTTTAGACAAAGTCTCGCTCTGTTGCCAGGCTGGAGTGCAATGGCATGATCTCAGCTCACTGCAACCTCCGCCTCCTGGGTTCAAGCGATTCCCCTGCCTCAGCCTCCAGAGTTGCTGGGACTACAGGCTCGTGCCACCATGCCTGGCTAATTTTTTGTATTTTTTAGTAGAGATGGGGTTTCACCGTGTTGCCCTGGATGGTCTCGAACTCCTGACCTTGTGATCCACCTGCCTTGGCCTCCCAAAGTGCTGGGGTTACAGGTATGAGCCACTGCTCCTGGCCTGAAAGACTTTTAAGGAGGGCTCAGACCTGTGACATAGAAAGGCCTGGTTGCTGGAGCCTGGATTTGGGGAAAGAAGAGAGATGGGAACTTAGGAGGCTGCTGCAGAAATCTTGGCAAGAAGTAATGGTGGATTAAATGAAGGCAGTGGCTGTGGAGGAGCAAATAAGTGAATGGATTCAGAAGGTCTTAGGGCCTTTTTGTTATTAGGATGACAGCATTATTTGTTGTTGTTGTTGTTGTTCTTAAAGCAGCTTTTACCCATATCCTGCAGTTATTCCTGGAGGCAGGGAGATGGACTGGCTAACTTTATGTGTAGCCTTTGATTCTGTGTTGCTAGAGAAATGTCCGTGGTTTTGGACACAAGTGAATCTGGCTCCATTCCCTTTGGCTGTATAGATGTACCCCTTAGGAAACAAGGACAGCTTTTCACTGTTACTGTTCTGCCACCTTGTTCTAACTGTCATATGCAAGCTATCTCAATATAATATACCAATTTTTTGTTTATATAACATAAGCACACTATGTACTTTGCTCAAAATGTTCTGTTACTGAGTACATATAATCTATATACACATCAGCCATACATAGGAGCAAATTGTGTATTTATTCTGTAGTCATAGAGGGAGTAGATGTCAGGATTGGTGTTTTCTGCTCCTGAAATTTTTGTTCTGAGTTTTAATGATATTTAACCATCTGTTTATGACTTTAAAGTGAGTGTTCAAAGTGGAGGCTCTGAATAAATATATGAATCATGACAGATATATTGAAAGTGTATTGTCAGTAATAAATTGCTACTATACATCTTTTTCAGCTGTTTTTCTAACTTTTTAAAATGTGTAATGTAAGCAGGTAGTATTTTTAAGGAAGTGAAAATATATCTAATGTTAACTATGGATTTTTACCTGGATTATGTCTTTTAGGAAGAGACTTTAGGGTGCAGAGTTGCTTCAATTGCATTTAAAAGAATCAATTTTTCCTTAAAGCAGCTTTTACCTGTATCCTTAATTTATAGATGATATGTATTTATTTCATAAAATATTTATTTCATATTATATTATAAAATCGTTTTTTAGTAGAGATGAAATGAATTTGTTAAACTTCTTTTTAGAAATACAAATTAAGCTGAAATTAGTAGCTTTAAAAGCTTTATCATATATGTATTTTTTCCAGCAGATATAGTAGATGCTTACAAATATTTTAATTCACCTATCTCTTCTCTAAGAGAATGAATTGTATCTTCTCCCACCCACAGGAGACTGACTGGTTTCAGAAATTTCTTTTCACAAGACTTCAGCTTTCTGGCTGCAGTATAAGAATTAAAAGGGCTTTAGAGTTGGAAACATATATGCATATTAAGTTATATAGCAGTTTAAACATATATACTTTTATTCAATATGAACATGAGAGTAGCAGTTGGAACAAAGACTCCATTTGTCAATTTTCATTCCTTTTATTTGTAGTTGAAATCCTGTTGGGAGTAGGAGTAAATTTAAATATAAATTAAATACAACATTCAATATATTTCTACTCAGGAAACTAGTTACAATGTTATTAAGTCGCAATTGCATAAACTAACCCTATAGGCCTACAGCAAATGCTAATACATTTTGACCTTGGTTTGTACTTGAGGTTGTTTTTTGGTAATTGCTGTCACCCTGACAGCCAACGAAGGGGACCAGCAAAGGAAAAGTATATGAGAGCGATTTGCAGGGGCTCAGACTGCACAGTGCGCTGTGGTGTTTTGATGTGTTGACTACCTGTTTTTATTACTACCCACCAGCTCGCTATCAAGCGGTCCTCGACCTGGCTATCATTGATAGGTACACTAGTCTTGAGTAATTGGTACTTTAACTTATTAACTACTTTTAACTGTTGTGTAAAAATGAAAGCAAGAATAGTGCATTAATAATTGCCAGGCATTCCCTTCTGTACTGTACATACAAATAGAATTTTTACACACATGCCCGTATGTATATATAGGTTGAGTATCCCTAAATCAGAAAATGTGAAATCCCACATGTTCCAAATTCTAAAACTTTTTGAATGTGAGGTGACATTCAAAGGAAATGTTCACTGGGACATTTCAGATTTCTGGTTTTCGAATGAGGGGCACTTAACTAGTTTAGTATATAATGCAAGTATTTTAAAATCAGAAAAAATCCAAAATCTAAAACATTTCTGGTCGCAAGCATTTCCGGATGCTCAACCTGTACAGTATGCCTAATTAATTCATCTTCTTATAAAATTAACTTCTAGTATATAATGAGTTAAAGTTAAGAAAAATATTGACTTGTACAAGCCATTGCCTCTGTACTTCTGAAAATTGTCCAGAAAATCAATCTTTGCTGGCTAAGCTTTTTTGCCTATGGGCAAACTTGGGCATGTTGGCTTTATGTGTCTTATCTTTATATACCTCAGCTAAAAGCTAAGACCCTGTATATTTAATCTGGTATGCTAAGCTTTTGGACCTGCAGGCTGGTGGCCCATTACCAGTGATGGTATTCTCCAAGGTGTAGGGGATGGCAGAGGGCAGGTCTGCCTCTTTTTTTTTCCTGAGAGGGCACCGTAGACATGTTCGGAACAGTTCATCACCACTGTAAAGCTCACAAAGAAGAGACATGCTCAAAAAATCACAATTTATAAGCAATAATGTCTTACATAAAATAAAGGTGATTTTTTTTTCCCTTTCAGATTTTGGGGTAAGTGCGTTCCTAGCAACAGGGGGTGATGTCACCCGAAACAAAGTAAGAAAAACCTTCGTTGGCACCCCATGTTGGATGGCCCCTGAAGTCATGGAGCAGGTAAAAAACAACAAAACAGTGACTTTTTGATGGACATAGTACAATCTTACAGAGCATCAATACACTAACATTTCATTTGTATCTAGCATTTTAGTAGAATGCATCATGTAACTAAGATTTAATTCTCGATTGCTAGCTAATTAGCAAACTAACGTGAAAGTTATACATCAACAGCTGTGGATTTCTGACATGACATGGACTTGATGATGTGTAACATGCCTGCTGTATGATTGTGTTTTTTTCCTGCTTTCTTTCTTAGGTGAGAGGCTATGACTTCAAGGCTGACATGTGGAGTTTTGGAATAACTGCCATTGAATTAGCAACAGGAGCAGCGCCTTATCACAAATATCCTCCCATGAAAGTAATTACCATTGGAAATACTACGTCGGGGTTGAAATGTGGTTGGACGGAATCTGTTTTCTAATTCTCTTCAACATCTTCATTCTTCTCTTAGACCTGAGGAGAATTAATGGAGGAACGCAGCCAAGTCGAACGTTGTCTGATTTTCTCAGTGGACAGAATAGGACAAAAGTAGCATAATTCCCAGCTTTGAAGTTTGCTTTATAGTCTCAGCACAGAGTTGAGAAAATAATGTGATCAGATTGGTCGATGGAGGTTGATAGCTATGACAAATGCTGGTCATTACTCTTTTGATAGCAGAACAACGCCAGGTTCCCAAAGAAAATCTCAAAATAGATGATAGTGATGTCATCTCTGCAAATGGATTTCCCAGATTTTCAGGGCCTTTTTTTTTCTTTCCTTTTAAGTGGACTACAACATTTTTACCCCTGCTCTCATAGTGTAATGTTGGCAACTCATCCGATATAAGTGAGCCACAGTGTTTTTAGGGTGCTATTTTCACGTTTCTGCTCTTCTTTTAACTGGCTTATACCTCATTATTTCTCTTAGTTCTGAGAGAGTCGTATCAGGGCTCATTTACCCAACTGGATTTTGTTTTGAGGCTGAAATAGTTTAGTGAAATTATAATGCTATTTTACATAGAGCATTACGTAGGTCTGTGATTGTTTCATGGTTATTGGAAAAATTGGGGAGGATTTATTTTAAAAACCCAAGAATAAAAAGTGAGTTTTACTGATTAAAAGAAGTAGTATACTCATATTGTAGAAAGTTTGGGTGTGCAAGTCAGACTAAAGAAGAAAAACAATCATGCGTAATCTCATCAACCACAGACAATCTCTACTAAGGTTTTAGTGTAATTCATTTTATTGTTTTCTATACATACATATATATATGTTTAACATAGTTAGGTTTTTAGTGTATATGTGTGTGTGGGTACATATACCGGATTTTGCTAGCAGAAAATTTAAAATTGAAGTGTAAACAATTGAAGTGACCTCTTGGAGAAAAAGCACTGAAGTAACGCTAAAGGATTTTTTCTTTCATTCAGTTTTTCTTTCTTCGTTTTCTTTCTTTTGCTTCTTCTTAGTGTTTCCCACCTGAATTCAAAGTCGCTCTTGCTTGTCCCAGCCTGAAGTCCTCTAGGACTTTTCTTCAGAGTTCCCAGTCCCCCGCTTTCTCCTGTGGGCTATTATCCTCCACAAACAATAAGCCGTCACTTTCACGCTTCATCTATTCACACATCTGAAAGTGTTTGAAAAGAGGCTTGACATGTATAGCATTTGCATAAATTAAGGCTGAATTATGCATTAATGAGGTTTATTGATTGTACAGGCTAGTAGTTTTCTACACCTTCCACTTTTTTTTTTAAAGCAAATAATTTTGAAGTTAGTATGAAAGAGTGGAATTTTTACCTTTTTGATTTAAAGTAGTATTTTATTTTGTTTTGTCCCCCTCCAAAAGCAGCAAGGACTTTGGATTTGATGACAGTTTTTAGCAACTCAGTTATATTCTGGCTATCCTTCAGTGTCTTGCTCTTGCCAAGCCTTTTAGCAATTTTCTGTATGTTTTCTCATTTTTTTAAAGGAAATCATGTTACCTCCTGGGATGTTGTGGTTTTATTTTTAGGGCTAGTAATGTGTTACAGAAGCCTTGAGTACAGGCAGTTCCTTACTTATGAATGACCTGTACACATGAACAGTCACGCCTCTCTGGCCCTCTCTCTCCTCCTCCACCCGCTTTCCCAACCAGCTGTACTGGAGCTACGTGCTCCCAAGGCGGTACACGAGCCAGTTCCCAGAAAGCTCTGTCCGGGATCATTCTTAACACATAGAGCAAGTTTTGTAAGTTCTGTCAATGGAATAACAAAAAGGTTAAAGGGGGCATAAACAGATTTGCAGTGGCAATGAATACTTTAAATACACAATTTCTGCAAAGTTAAAATCATGGGAAAGCACTTTGTATCTAATCAAGGCTGGTTTTTTACACTTTTATGAAAAATTCAAAACTAGATTGTAGCAATTGCTATACTGAGATTCTGTCTTCATGTTTGTTTCTGCTGCAGGTGTTAATGTTGACTTTGCAAAATGATCCACCCACTTTGGAAACAGGGGTAGAGGATAAAGAAATGATGAAAAAGTACGGCAAGTCCTTTAGAAAATTACTTTCACTGTGTCTTCAGAAAGATCCTTCCAAAAGGTAAGTGAAACTTAGTGAATGAGTTAATGACCTGGTTTGAGCCATGACAAAGCTTTTTTTGTAGATCGGGAAAGGCTTTGTGAGGACACTAGAAAGGTATTTCTTGTCTGGGAAACCCTGCTGTGGTCCCCAGATTTCCAACCTGTTAGTGAAAGACAGTGTGGGTCCAAGAGGGAAAGAAGTGGGTGAAGAATGAAGGAGAGGCAGAGGAAAAATTGTGGCGTTAATAAGATTCACTGTGCTTGTTAGGTGTGGGCTCTGTCATCAAAGGAAATGAAGTAAAACAGAAATCAAAAGAAACTGGCAGTGCTGCATTCAGAAGCTGAGCTAATATTCTGCACTGTGTAGGTTGAGCTGACCTCTCAGGATTTGAATATCCTGCTAGCTCCAGTCTAAACTAGGCAGAGCTATTGAATTTTGCATGAGCTTCCTGTTAGTTGCAGAACAAGTTGTTGGTGCTGTTTAAAAGATTATCTGTAAAGAAGATTAAGGAGATTTTTTACCTTAAAAAGATTAATCATGTAAACAGAAGCAAATGACTTTAAATTGACATTAGTGTTTCCTATTTATTCTTGGGTTATTGCCCTGCGCTGTAGTGTGTCTGTTTTCTGAGTTCCTTTTCTTCCTTCTTAATTTCTGTGACTTTGAAATATCCTGGTTAGTCATCATGGAGCCCACTGTTCTTTGTCACCTAGAGGAGATTGTTAATTATGTGAATGGCCTTGCCTGGGTAAGGTCCCTTTGTGGGTACTTGGTTGTATGTGGCGTTATCCTAGCATAGACCAGGAGAGGCCTCTGAGAAGTTCCTATCTATCCTAATCCACCTGAGGATCCAATTTGATCCTTATATTTTAAAACGTAATAACTGACTTCTCTTCTGAAACTTTCTTTTTCAGGGAAGGACTCTGCTGTTAGAAGTGATTCCTTTATTTTGATCTTAAATTTTTATGAAACTTGTTAAGCCTTTAAACAGTAACTTACTGTTTGAGTAGGCAAGCCTTCTCTAGATTAAACACAGTTTCCATAATTGTACCCATTCTTTGCAGCTGCTCACTTCATTCCTTTACATTTGCTGAATTTGCCTTGAATCTTTTCCACATCAATCACTTTTCTCATGGAGCCTGGAATGAAGACTGCTATTAGCCATTTTGAATTATTTATTGTAAAAGGGATGATTATTTTGTCATGCCTATGTACTATTTCTATGTAAACATCTCATTTGTTATTTATATTTGATTCGTAGGGCTTGTTTTCCTTCTAAAATTTTTTGATCTTTCATTGAGATTATTTCTTCAACCTCCATTTGGGTGAAATGCTCTTAGATTCTAATTTTGTTTTCCAACATTTGCTTATCTTCCCCTTGAATTTGGTGTCATCTCCAGTAAAATTTTTTGACATCTTCAAGAAAACAGAATTTGATCCTTCATAGCCCAGCAAGAGAAGTTCTTGTCTTTCCAGTTAGCACTAGGTTATTACAGATGGTCTTCCTGATTCTTGAACGACAGTAATTGAGATTCCACCTAGTGGTTGTGACTTGTAATGTCACACGATTCCAGCTTTTTAAGAAAATTGTTCTGTAGGGTAGAATTGTTAGTGTACTTAATGATGTAATAGTATATTTCTTTAGGAGATTCGTATGTGATTTGCTCAAAACAAATTAGATTGACATACATTATATTTAACAAACCATTTTTGTTTCTTTTTTTTTCTTTTTTCTTTTTTTTTTTTTTGAGATGGAGTCTTGCTCTGTCACTAGGCTAGAGTGCAGTGGCACGATCTTGGCTCACTGCAGCCTCCACCTCCCGGGTTCAAGTGATTCTCCTGCCTCAATTCTCCCGAGTAGCTGGGACTACAGGCATGTGTCACCACGCCAGGCTAATTTTTTTGTATTTTAGTAGAGACGGAGTTTCACCCTGTTGGCCAAGATGATCTCGATCTCCTGACCTCATGATTCTCCCGCCTTGGCCTCCCAAAGTGCTGGGATTACAGGCCTGAGCCACCGCACCCAGTCCATTTTTATTTCTTAATAAGCTTGAAAGTCTTTCCGGATTTTATTCATTATATGAGCTTAAATATCAGGTTCCTTCTATTCCACCAAAAAAAAAAAAAAATCCTTTAGAAGAGAGTCATATACCATATATTCAAAATCTTCAAATCTTTCCTTCAGAGACTACTCTCTTAAAAACACTGTTGATGTACAAAGTATTAATCGTTTAAGGTCTTCTTTTAGATATTTTCTCTGTAACTTAATTTGTTCTCACTATTGTGCAATTGTTCTCTATACCAAACAGCTGTAGACTGTTAGTGGCACATCACCTTCCCAGGTAGCTCTTTCTTATAATGAAAAGACACATAAGTTGAGTTTGGGTGTGGGTGGGGGGGGGGAGCCTCTGCAATGTAAGAATGGAAAAAAGCAACATTGTTGAATTGCTTTTTAGATAGGATGCAATTTCAACATATGAATTCATGACTAATTTGATAAGTAAACATTGAATTCCTGCACAATAATAAAAGAAACCAGGAATATTTTCTGCCTTTGCTTTTGTCATTCAAGAGTTCTTGCGCTTCCTCTGTCCCCTTTCTATCCCTCTTTTTGTGCTTGGTTCAGATGCCACATCCTCCTAGAGTTAGGTACTTGTGGGTGGGATTCCTAGCTCTACTTTATCAACATCTGCATGACTTAGCTTTCTTGTCTGTACAGTGGGCCTTAAAATACCCACTCCATAGGATTGCTATGAGGATGGGAAGAGAGAATGCAATTCAAACACATAGCACAGTGCCCAGGGAGTCTCTAAGTACTCATGAGATTAAGATTGCCATTCATTATTTGCCTTTTTTTTTTCTGACCAAGTGGAGTTGTTGAAACTTTTATGCAATAACTACAGTATGTTGAAAATATGTCTTTTGTAGCACTTATTACACTATGTACTCTTATTGATTTACACACCCCAATTCCTCAAAAGTTTATAAGTTTTTTTGGGAGAACCTGTGCCACTTATCCTTATATCCAGTGTCTGGTCTGTATTATATACTCAGTACCATTTCTTGAACAACTGGAGATGATTGGGAGCTTGCAATTTGGGAGTGATTTGGACCCATTGAAGAGTGTTTCATAAACAGAAATCAGATTTGAGTAGGTTGAAGAGTGAATGCAAAATTTTTGCCAATTTTTATTATTTCTGTTGCCTAAATGTAGATCATCTACCTGTAACCTGAAAGTTTACTGGTGCCAAAGCCCTGGTATTGCTGAGGACCTTATGAGCAATGAGTGAAAAAATATTGCGAGAAAACAGTGACCAGGACAGATTCACTCATATGCATCAATTCTCAGGCCGCTGAGAGTGGGCTGTGTTTTTTTGTCAACGATGAGAGCTCATGGGACTTTCCTCATAAAAGGGAGCTGGAGTGTTGCAGCCCTTTGGTTCATCTGAGTCTGTGTTCTGCATTGACGTAGACAGAGAGTTGCTTATATTTGCATACCGGAACATCTTGCTATTCCTTAAAAATAAAAGAGCCTTAATCTTGTAGACTACATGCTTTGTATGGCTAGCAACTGTAAAAAGAACCAACTTTTTTTTTTTTTTTTTTTTTACAACAAGGGGATGGTGTTGCATTGATAAATCCTGAAGAAAGGAATATGACTTGAATATTTCTTTTGTGGGGAGTGGTGTGGGGAGGAAAGCAGCTCTGCTTGAGGTCAAAGGGCTGTTGGAACTTATTAATGCAAATTGTTAGAACTATTTAAACTATATCATATTCATCTTGAATCTTTTGAAAATTATTTTAAGTCTCAGTGGAGTTTGGTTCATCCATATGTATTAGCTGAATCCTTTAAGAGATTTTCTTCTGAGAATGTTGTTACTTGTAGACTGCTGCATTGTTTTTAAGGATTTAAAATTGAATCATCATTCAAAGCCTGGACCATTATTTTGTTTGCTGGTAACATTTTAGCATTTCTCATAAAACTGTTTGTACTTACATTATGCTGCATTGTTTGATGTTTGCTAGTGGCCATGTAAGACGTGACTGTGCTTGCAGAATTTTCTTCTGTAGTACTCAGCTAAAAGGTAGGCAGTACTGGTGGTTCCACATTAGCCAGGCATTGGTAGTCACTATGGCATAAAATAAAAATAGATAAATGAGAAAGTAAAAACCAAAAAACCCTAAAATCAAATGGGCAGCAGGACTTCAGCTTTTCTCACACTTCCTATCACTGTCTTCCCTCTGTCATTTTCTTTTTTTTTTTAGACAGAGTCTCGCTTTGTCACCCAGGCTGGAGTGGAATGGTGTGATCTCGGCTCACTGCAACCTCCGCCTCCTGGGTTCAAGTGATTCTCCTGCCTCAGCCTCCTGAGTAGCTGGGATTACAGGTGCCCGCCATCACGCCCGGCTAATTTTTGTATTTTTAATAGAGTTGGGGTTTCACCATGTTGTCCAGGCTGGTCTTGAACTCCTGACCTCAAGTGATCTGGCCTCCCAAAGTGCTGGGATTACAGGTGCAAGCCACTGCGCCTGGCCCCTCTGTCATTTTCTTAATTTCTTCCAGTTCCATTCTTTCATTCTTTCTCGTGGAGATAGTTTGGCATATGTAGGATTTTATCCCAAAGTGATAAACACTTCAGCTGATTTGAGCAAAGAGAAACCTCTGATCTGCTATTTAGTTATTCTCTGTATAAAGTTGGAATTACCTATTGCTTAACAATTAAGCCTATAAAAAAAGAAGGCAGGTTGTTTAAACCAATTCTATTTTGTTACCTTTTTGTGTTTTTGTACTTACTGATGAAGGCTGAGAGTGGAGTGGAGTGCAGAGAAAGGAGTTTTCTTTGCAGCATGCTTTTCCCTTTTACGTTGTTGGTTACCATGGCAATGACCTTGCTGGAGAAGGCAAAGTATTTTCCCAGCCCTGTATCTCAAGGTATCCCTGGTACTTCCCAGCTTTCTCTCTATATCATCCTACACTTGACCCTTTGTGTGTGGGGAGGAGGATTTTTGGTGGGGCTATGGTGCAGAGGAGACAGGGAGGCACTTTGCTTCCTTATGTTGGCACTTCCTCTGTCCTCTTTTTTTGCTAGCGCAGGTCTCATTTTCATTAAGTCTTTCCCTGTTCCCCACTGTATTGAACAGATGCTTAGATTTTGGTGCTAACTGAATCTAGCTCCAGGAGTTGTAGTGCTGTGTCCAAATGTGTAGCAGCATCACTTTCCCCCATATTTGATTATAGTATGAAATTGAGCTGTAGCAGTTTCTGTTCTGTGCTAGGTATTGGAAACATACAAAGGAATCCTATGAGTTGCCTGCCTTGGAAGGGCTCATATCCTAGTGGAGTGAAGCAGGGAGACATAGGAACAGATAAATACATGATGGGAATGTGGGTAGCATGGTGCATGAGTGCCAGTAGGGAGCAATGCCTTCTACTTGCAGGAGCTAGGAGAGGTATCTTTGAAGATGACATTTAAATTGGCTCTTGACTGATGAGCGAGGGTGTGCCAGTTGGTTATGAAAAATTTGGAAGCAAGAAAAGCAGTGTGTGCTTTGTCACGAAAGAGCAAGAGATGAGTGAGAACATCGTTGCAGTTGAAGGGTGGCATCTCCGGGGGGTGTGGGGAGATGAGGATGGAGGAGTCAGGGCCTAGAATACTTGCTTCTGTCTCAGGCCACTGAAATGCATCAGGATAGATAAAAGAGGATGAGATTTTTTTTTAAGATGCTAATTTGGGAAGCAGTGGGGTTGGTGGATGATGGGTTGGAAATAGCAAGGGAGAAGTAGTGAGACACTAGCTGGGGGGCTGTTTTATTTAACTATATTAGCCAGAGATGATGAGGGCTTCAAATAGAACGGGGGCCTTGAGTTTTTTCATCATTCTGATTTTCTTAGGGTTCTTTTCACATTAAAAAAATTAAATCCAAGTTATTTTATATGCTTCTTAGTTTTTAAAATGTTGTTTCATGTTGTGAGGTTCCCAAACATGACATTTTGGTCCATTTCTGAGTCTATTGTAAAGTGGTTCTACTACATGTTCCCTCAGGAGCCCTTCTCCTTCTTCCAAGGTGTTTGAATGTGCTGCTGCCCCTCTGGCCGTTGAGCAGCACGCTGCTCTTACCTGCTAGATAGTGACTTGTTGGAGGTATTATTTATGTCTGCCATCTTCATTATAGTATGCCTAGCACCTAGCATAATGCCTGACAAACAGTGGGTGCTTAGTTAATATTTACTGAGAGAGTGAAAGGATGAATTTGGATTAGCTAGAGGCAAAAACATCTGCTGGTGATCAGGAAGAGTATACATTAAAATAACAACCAAAGTTGAATCATTTGAAAGAGTTATGCTATAGTGTTTAGTTCTAGGGCCTATTTAACAAGGTGCAGATTCATGGCCTACCTGTTGTTTAGACCCTTAGTTACTCAAAGCAATTAGCAGGTAGATATGGAGATCCAGGGTTCTTTGTCACGTACCTACCCGTAACCAGTGTTCCACTTGAAATCTGAGGAAAAAAACAGTAATGATTTACACAGAAAATTTCTTTGCACAGAAATAGTTTCTGGGGCCCCTGTAGACTTACACAGTTTGTGTACTGATGCACGTAATGACATTTTCTAATTCTTTCTATGCTTGGGTTTGATCCCTGGGAATATTTTAGTGGAGCTTCCTGATTCCAAAGCAGCAGTTTCCAATTGTTTCAAGCATGAGGATTCCTTTTCAACTTGCCCCGCCCCACCCCCCGCTACAATATTATTTGTGCGTTTGGTAATTGTTGCCTAAGATAATGCCTAATGATATTCAATAATGCATCCCTCCTCCTTTCTCTCCCAATATCTTATTATGAAACATTTAAAACATGTGGAAAAGATGAAAAAGTAGTGCAGTTTACTTCTATACCGTCACCTAGATTAAACAAGTATTAACATTTTCTATAATTGTGATATCTATCTATGTTTTATTTGCTGAACTCTGAAAGTAAAAGACTTAATACTTTAGCTTGCATTTCTTATAAACAAGGACATGTTCCTACACAACTACAGTACTTTTCCACACCTAAGAAAATGAAGAGTACGTTCCTAAAATTATCTAATATTTAGCATATTCACACATCTCTAATTATTCCCAAATGTCCTGTATAGCTTCTGCAGCTTCTTTCTCAAGCCCAGGATCCAGTCCAGGGCTGTGTGTTACATTTGGTTTTAATGTTTTGTAAAGTCTGTTGAGTCTAGAACAGTTCCTTCAGTCTCCCTGAAAGAGATCAGGCCAGTTGTCTTGCTGACCAACCCTACACTCTAGTTATTTGATTCTTTCTCATGGCTGCCTTTTTGGAAGGAACTATTGATGAAGGAAGCTATTCTTTGTGTAAGAATGTCAGTCAGTAAACAAGGAAGATAGAAGTAGGAACTCAGTATTCTGCTACTTCCTATGAAATAACTATTGAAGGCAAAGATACGAACACAATTAGCAGAAAGGTTTTCAGGAACAGGATATTCATAAAATGTCAAAGTATTACCCAACAGAACACTTGCTAATTGCAGTGGGGGAAAACATGACCTTTGCAAGGGAGAGATTTAGTGCCTGGGGACCGATGGTTAAATTTAGCGTCACTAACAGTGGAATGACCTAACGGGACCTGCCTCTGAGGTGCTGCTGTAAGAAGTGTGTGCCATTGTGTATGAAGTATTCTTGCCCCAAATGCTTAATTAAATCTCTTCAAGCCTTCAGACCTAACTTAGAGTTTACAGGAAATATGGGCTAGAGAAGCAAGTTGAATGACACCATGAGGAAATAATCACACCATCTAGTAATGCTTCTAAATGAATTTGCATTTTATTAATCATGATCACATTTACCTTCACCTGGCAAACAGCAGTCCATATGCACTTGAGACAGGTTTATTGAGCAGGCAAACAGAGCGTGGACACGAAGTGTGGACCCCTTGCAGTACCTGCTGCTCTTGGGGAAGCATAGAGCACAGTAGAGTATACTTTCTTTGACAGGGTCATATTGTAGCTTGTATGGTTTCTTAATAAATATAGAAATTTAGCTCACAGATGTGTCAGTCTGCCCCCTTTTAGAAACACTAAATTCACTTAGCTAAGTGTAAGGATGAAGGATGGAAAATTGATTACGCCCCAAGCACTTAACGTACAGGAGTTTATGTGTTTTGCAGTAGAGGTATTTGGAAAGAACTGGAAAATTGGCACTATTTTATTTGGTGGCAGCCTATGATTAATTTGGTTCCTAGTTTTGCTATTCCTGAAATTGGTCTTCCAGAAATACTCTTAAGGTTAAGTTGTTTCATCAAGGCAGTGCATTTATTAAGTGGTCATTGTTTCAACTCTAATTTATTATTGATCTTTCAGGCCCACAGCAGCAGAACTTTTAAAATGCAAATTCTTCCAGAAAGCCAAGGTAACATGCTTAAAAACCCAAGTAAATCTGCTATTTTTGAAATCACTGTGAATTTATATGTATCATATTTGATGTTAAACTGTTGGGAATATTTGTTTTGCAGAACAGAGAGTACCTGATTGAGAAGCTGCTTACGAGAACACCAGACATAGCCCAAAGAGCCAAAAAGGTAAGTGCCATTAGCCTTCATGACCCTGTAGGAACCAGTCCCCAGGGAAATGAAACCCATAGAAAAATTGGAAAAAGATTTCCACATATGCAGGATATACTATTCAGAGGCTGTATCTCATTAGTGGTTACTCAGATAACTGCATTTGCCTTTTCATTATCTCAGCTAGTTGTTATACATTTGGGTGTGGAAAAAATTTGAATCTCAAGTGATTTCATTTTTCCCTTTATCAGCTTTTCTTAAAGAAGGTCAGAAAGGAGGGGATGTGATGAGGTTTAAATACTGGAGAGGTAAAATATCCTTGAGCGTCTTTCCTTTGGGTTTTACAGAAGAGGCATGATCACTTTTTAGATACAGTTTATAGCGATGAAGATAAAAAGCACAACTTTTAATGGTTTGAATAGCTGTGAGATAGCATTCTTTCCTCATGAAAGACCTATGGTCCCTTTTTTAGTTTACCTTATGTTAACTAAATTATGGTAATGATTAGCTGAAAAATTTTCCATTCTAGGTTTTAGATTTCTAAAATGGCGTGTATGTATGTATGTATGTATGTATGTATGTATGTATTTATGTATTTTTCCAGAGACTTATTTATTTGTAATTACAGATTTCATCATGGTATGAAACCTAATACAATTTAACCTCTGGTTTGGTTTAGTTTGGTTTTTAAATTATATTAGATATTTATTAAAAATATGTATATAGTCACATATTTTAAAAAGGAGGTTCTTCCCCCCCATTTACAGTTACAGAGAAAGCTGACATGAATCTGTGTTGTCTGTGCTGTAAATAAAAATGGCAAAGAAATGTGCTTTAGGGATTGCATCTCATCTTGCCAAGGTATACATAACTGAATATTAAATTCCAGATACTGCCTTTTCTAAAATACTATGTAGAAAATGCATTAGCTGATGCTTTAGAATTGTTTTAAACAGATTTTCAAGTGGACTTTAAGAAATGTCCCACTCTGTGAAGGTATCTGAGCTTCTCTCCTGGACCAGAAGAATTCTGTGGGGTGGGCTGGTTTCTGGGCTGTGGCTGGGGAGGATGTGTTGACTTTGGAGATATGAGCCCAGTTGGTCTCTGAGGGGACAGCGAGCACTGAGCAGACAGTTGATCAGAGTGGAATATCTGAAGGGGAAGCACAGGAAAGCTAAATCTTCAGTTTGAGGCCACCAGAGTTTGAGGACTCCTATCAGAAGACTGAAAGAGATGCCTGGAGAGATTCCCAGGAGTGTTGGAGTCTAGCGTGGGGTCTTTTGATCAAGTATTTAAAATGTCAGCCAGAGTTGAGAAAGCTGTTCGAAAGCCATTAGCTTATACATACATGTCCTCAAAAGACTTTTTCTTTTTCTTATTTTTGGGTCCACACTTCTTTTGCTAGAAGTGTCATCTGATGCCATCCTGTTAGCTGGTCCCTGAGAGGTGTTTTCCAGGCTGCTTTCTCTCTGCAGCTTTGGCCTTACACTCCAGCTCCTTGTTGAGTGGCCTGCCAGCCTCCCTGTCACAGTGACTCCACCGGGCCCACCTTCCCTCCCAAGCCTAACCTTCCTGTGTTCTGTATTTCTTTCTGAGCCCCCCAGCCTCAGAACCCTGGGACTATATGTGAGCCCTCCTCCCCTACCTTGTCTTCCCCATCTAACCACCCTCCACATCTTCTCTATGATTCCCTCTGCAATTTTGGTTGAAACCTTTTTCTCCACTATTTTTAACTGGACAATTGCAATAAATTTCTAACTATTCTCCCTCCATTCCCCCTTTCTGTTCTTTCTTAGGCATTTCTAACAAGATTTAACTTTCTGGTCTTAATTGCTCAAAAGTGGTTTCCAAAATTAAACAAAACAACCAGAAGAGCAAATAAATGAAAAAATAGAAATTTAAAAAATAGTTCCTAATAAAGACCAAGATCCTTAGCCTCAAATTTATGGCACTATTTCAACTTCCAGTCTTATATTCTAACCTCCAGCCAAACTGAACCATCTGGGATTCCCACTGTGTAACCCATACTTTCCTTTGGAGCTTTTTGAAATTTGAAAAAATGAAGAATCTGTTCAGGCTGTAACCCTCATTTCTTTGAAGAAAAAAATTACTTGGCCAGGCGCGGCGGCTCACACCTGTAATCCCAGCACTTTGGGAGGCCGAGGCAGGTGAATCACAAGGTCGGGAGATCGAGACCATCCCGGCCAACATGGTGAAACCCCACGTCTACTAAAAATACAAAAATTAGCCGGGCGTGGTGGTAGGCACCTGTAGTCCCAGCTACTCGGGAGGCTGAGGCAGGACAGTCACTTGAACCAGGGAGTCGGAGGTTGCAGTGAGCCGAGATCGTGCCACTGCACTCCAGCCTAGTGACAGAGCAAGACCCTGTCTCAAAACAACAACAACAACAAACAACAACAAAAAACTTATTACATATTAGTGCGCTGTGTGTTCCAAATCCCAGTTTGCATCTATCTTAAACAATAAGCAACTAGAGTTTTGTGAGATGTGATTTTTCAACCATGTCTTCTGCCATTTACTTACTCTTTGCTTTTAAATGAACCTCAGGTCTTGTTCCATCATCCATTCCTTCAAAGGCAAGGTGGCCGCACAGCTCAATGTCACATAGGAGTGGAGGGAGAATGCAAATTAGTTCTTTAAGCGTCCTAGAGAAAAGAGAGTGGCCTGTTTTGATGTTATCCTGGCTCTCTAGTTTCCTAATATTGGCTGTTTTCCGATCATAATTCTAATTTTAATGAGCAGTTGGGTTGTCAGCTACACTCCACCCCTCACCTGTAGGTTCTTTGGCGTACTCTTCCTGGGACAGCATCGATCATGGCACATTTCTCATTCATAGTAAGTGCCCACAAATGTTTACTGACCAAATTGTCACATGCCAAGGAAAAGCCCTTTGGAACTATTTTCCACTCATTTGAACCCCCAGAATGCTTGGCATACACACGTTCCTAGGATTCCTGTTAATAGTGGGTAGTCTCCCCGCAACCCCCGCTCTGGCTTGTGATTCCGATAAACAACCATGATCATCCTAATGGGAAACTTCGTGCAGACATGGCTGCTGGAAAGTAAATGTGATTTTAATCACCCTGTGCAATGAAATGAAAACGTTTCTGTAGGATTCTCTGCTTGTCTTAGGTTGTTCCAGTGTTTAAGTAACTTCTGTTTAGGAGTTGGTTCAGGGGAATCGTTAATTTATTTGTTCTTAGACTGTCTCAATTGAGATCTCCGCCATTCTCCTGTTCACTATCGCGCCTCCCAATTGATCTTGCTCTGGCTTCTGTGGTATAGACTGCTCCTCAGAGGCTACTCGTTGATGTTGATCCATTGATTTTTGTCTCATTAGTTTGCTGTTTTTCAAAGAGAAACAGACAGTCCATTGATACTTGAGTGTTTAAATGATACCTGGGCCTGTGGGCAGGGCTCTTGGGCATGGAGGCAACCATGTTAATTAGAAATTTGCTGTCATAAACAGCATTCTCTTCTCCTCTCTTCTGCTCACCAACATTAAGAGATAATTTTCAACGTGCATTTTTCTTTAATATGAACAATTTTCATATTTAAAGGAGAAGAGAGGCTGGTATTGTGGCTGTTCTTAACGCCATGGAGCCCACCAGTGCTGCCCTTTAGCAGGAGAGAAGCAGAGGCCCATCATACTCATGTTTGGCCAAAATGTGATGTTTTTGTTGGGAGCCACATAATTCCATGAGGGTAGGTGATCTTGTCTTCATCCGGATTGACTCCTCTAAATCATGAAAAAATAGAAAATGGAAAAAGATCAATGTGGCCTCTTTGGTAATTTAGTATGCAAAACAGTTTTTTTGGTGTGTGTGGTAATTGTAGAAACTGAGGATATTTATTTTCTTCCTACAGGCAGAATATTTGGTCCATTCTGGGTTCTTTTGCTGACAGTGTTGTTTAGGGATCATCTTGATTTTCTTTGGCTCTGGTCTGACCCCAGGCATGTGGTGAAGGGTAATATAAGATTGGATGTTCCTGGACCTCAAGACACTCTATATATTCTAAATGAGAACATGCTAGTCATGACCCATGAGAACAGAGCTAAATGCAGCTGTATAACTTTTTTTTCAAGTTTTCACTATCTTTGTGCATGAGAATAAAAGGCTTCGTAGCCATCACTGCCTCTCCTGTGATTTTCTGAGGGGCCTGTCTCCAGCCATCTGTTGGGGTTTGAAAGCTTAACCATGTGGTGTTCCATCTTTTACTGTACTGAATTAATTAGGTGGGGAAGGGAGTCAATGGTTTGGTTAAAATTGAATGTAGATGCTTAGAGCTGTGTGCATCTTCTTTTTTTTTTTGGATTATCAAAATCAGTGATTATTATATCCTTTTCTTTGTATCAAAGACAGTATCTTGCTATTTTTACCCATGTTTCACATCAACTCTTTTGTTTTATTATTATACTTTTAAGTTCTGGGTACACATGCAGAACGTGCAGGTTTGTTACATAGGTATACATGTGCCATGGTGGTTTGCTGCACCCATCAACCCATCATCTACATTAGGTATTTCTCCTAATGCTATCCCTTCCCTAGTCCCCCACCCCCCTATAGACCCCAGTATGCGATGTTCCCCTCCCTGTCTCCATGTGTTCTCATTGTTCAACTCCCACTCATGAGTGAGAACATGCAGTGTTTGGTTTTCTGTT
Source organism: Hylobates moloch (assembly GCF_009828535.3). Classification (NCBI taxonomy): domain Eukaryota; kingdom Metazoa; phylum Chordata; class Mammalia; order Primates; family Hylobatidae; genus Hylobates; species Hylobates moloch. Next base: position 74,455,984 of record NW_026652276.1, read on the forward strand.
CCTGTGTTAATTTGCTGAGAATGATGGTCTCATAATCTGTGTGCATCTTCTACAGGAACATTTAACCCTCAGAATTGGCTGATGTCTAAGTTTTATGTTAGTGATAACATACTTGAGACACCACACTCACACTCATATTCATATGCTTTCTGTGGCTTTCTAAAACCAACATACGGGTTGGGCGCAGTGGCTTACACCTGTAATCCCAGCACTTTGGGAGGCCGAGGTGGGAGGATCACTTGAGGTCAGGAGTTCAAGACCAGCCTGGCTAACATGGTGAAACCCTGTCTCTACTAAAAATACAAAATTAGCCAGGTGTGGTGACACTTGCCTGTAATCCCAGCTACTCGGGAGGCTGAGCAGGAGAATCATTTGAACCCGGGAGGCAGAGGTTGCAGTGAGCCAGGATCGTGACACTGCACTCTATCCTGGGCAACAGATCGAGACTCCCTCTCAAAAAAATAAAAATAAGAAATATAACCCACATGTGGCAGGACAGAGGGCAAGGGGCTCGTAGCTATGCAAATGTCTGAATGCTCGCTGCTTATCCAAAAAACATATTGGCCATAGGAGGGAATGAGGAGGAAACATGTAATAGGCAGTTCTTTCCCTTCTTATGGTTGCCTGTGTTTTCACTGGAAGTAGATTTACTGGAGGGTTATTGCTTGAACTTTCTTAATCACGAAATTAAGTAAGCAATTAACTAAACAGTACAATGTTTAGTCATTATCAGAAGGAGGTAAAGGGTATCACATCGCTGCTGTCTTTGGGTGGAACCGCTGTGAAGTGGAAAGACTGGGATGTTATTTGTGGGTCCTAGAATTTCTAATATTGGGCTATAAGATTGGTTTCATGCCAAGGCCCCAAGGCCCCTGGCCCCACTGGATCCACTGATATGCTTAGGAATCAGTGGGTAGGGATATTTCAATTCACATTTATTTAATACTTACAAGTGTTGAGAACTTGTCCTGTTTGTTTTTATCTTTTTTTTTTTTTTTTTTTTGAGATGGAACCTCGCTCTTCTGCCCCGGCTAGATGAAGTGCAATGGCGTGATCTCGGCTCACTGCAACCTCCGCTTCCCAGGTTCAAGCAATTCTCCTGCCTCAGCCTCCTGAGTAGCTGGGATTACAGGTGCCCACCACCATGCCCGGCTAATTTTTGTATTTTTAGAAGAGACGTGATTTCACCATGTTGGCCAGGCTGTCTCGAACTCCTGACCTTAAGTGATCCTCTGACCTGGGCCTCTGAAAGTGCTGGGATTACAGGCATGAGCCATTGGTGCCTGGCCTATTTTTACTTTTTATTATGAAATAATTGCAGACTTACAAAAAAGTTAGAAAAATAGTGCCAGGAATTTTTGTATACGTTTTCTCTTACTCTTTATTTTGAAACATTCCATAGTAGGTTGCAGACAGAATGCCCTTTACCTCTAAATATACTTCACTGTATATTTCCTAAAAACAAGGATACTCTCTTACCTAACAACAGTACAGTTTTCAAAATTAGGAAAAGAACGTCGATGTAATACTATTTTTTTTAGATCTTATTTGAATTTTGCTACATTTGCCAATTTTCCCATTCATGTCATGTATCTGGTCCAGGATTCAGTTCAGAATTATTGAGTTGTTACATCTCCTGTAGTCTCTTTTAATCTAGAACAGTGTTTCTTTTCCCAACTGTGACTCCTTTGAAGAGTGTAGGCCAGTTATTTTTATAGAATGTCCCTCCGTTTAGGTCTGTGTGATATTTCTGAATGATCAGATTCAGTTTATGCACTCTTTGATAGACATACCTCAGAAGTGATGTTGGGTTCTTCTCAGTGTATCATATTAAGAGGCACATGGTATTGATTTATTCCTTTAATGGTGACGTTCACTTTGATCATATGCATAAGGTGGGACCTACCAGTTTCTTTATTGTAAACACAAGTATTACTTCTTAATAGGATGGATTTATTTACATTCACTGATTACATTAAACATTAAAAGATAAAGTGAATATATTTACTGTATTGAATCATTAATCTTTTTTCAAGGAAACATACTTTATGTCATGGCTGTACATTCATAGGCTATTAATGAGGAATTATATTAATAGATAGAATGATAGAAATCTTGTGTATAAAAACACCTTGTTGGCTGGGTGTGGTAACTCACACTTGTAATCCCAGCACTTAGGGAGGCCAAGATGGGAGGATTGCTAGAACCTAGGAGTTTAACACCAGCCTGTGCAACATAGCAAGATTCTGTCTCTACAAAAAAAAATTTAACTGGGCATGGTGGTGTGTGCCTGTGGTTCCGGTTACACAGGAGGCTGAGGTGGGAGGATTCATTGAGCCCGGGAGGCTGAAATTGCAGTAAGTCATGATCACACCACTGTACTCCAGCCTGGGTAACAGAGCAAGACCCTATCTCAAAATCAAACCCCAAATGACAGTAGACTGGATAAAGAAAGTGTGGCACATATACACTATGGAATACTACACAGCCATAAAAAGAACAAGATCATGTCCTTTGCAGCAACATGGATGGAGTTGGAGACCATTATCCTAAGCAAACTAGCACAGGAACAGAAAACTAAATGCCGCATGTTCTCACTTATAAGTAGTAACTAAGCACTGAGTAAACATGGACACAAGGGAACAATAGACATGAGGGCCTCCTTGAGGGTGGAGGATAGCAGGGGGTGAGAATTGAAAAACAACTTACTGGGCACCACACTTATTACCTGGGTGATGAAATAATCTGTACACCAAACCCCTACAACACGTCATCTACCTGTAAAACAAACCTGCACATGTGCCCCTGAAACTAAAATAAAAATTTTACAAAAACCAAAACAATACAAACCACTTTGCTAGCAGATTTAGGCAGGAAGTGGAGGTGCACCTGCTGCCCCAGTCTCTATGCCTGGTCTGGAAACAGCAAGAGCTATATCTATATGTTTTGTTGGGTGAGCTGCCTAATCTCTCTGAGCCTAACCTGTAAGGCAGAGCTGACAATACTTACATTGTGTTGCCGTGAGGATGAGAGATGGTTTGTGCAGGATGTCTGGTGCTGTGTTTGATATGTAGCGGGTGCTCAGTCAACAGTGGCAGTGTGATTGTCATGTAAATAAAGAGAATGATTATTGTGGCTACGGAACACTGGACATTTTAGAAGTATGTAGTGAAATCAGGAGTGAAGAGAGTGTCCTGTAGGTGGGGTGGGGTGCAGATGGGTACTGAAGGTTGTTTCTGCATTGCTGTTGCTTTGGGTGAAATGGAGGAAAAGCCTGTGGATGCCTACAGAAAGAAGGAAAATAATTACAGTAGTTAGTTCATTGCCATTGCCTATTCACCTATCTTCATGTTTTCTTTTCTGATCCATCAAGGTGCTGGCAATGGGTGAGAACCAGGGCTTTCTTTCACTACAGCAAACCCTCCCTGCCCTGAGAAGGGGCGTGTGTGTGTGAAGAGCCTCAGAGTAATGACAATTAAATACAAACACAGCCAATATTCTTTCACAGCTTTCAGATCACTTTCATATATGCTTCCATATTTGTCCCAAACAATTGTTCTTGAAGACAGGTAGAGCAGGTGTTACTGTCACACTTTACAGATGGGAGTGTGAGAGGTGAAAAGGACCTGGCCAAAGTCACATGGCCAATAAACAGGAGTGAACTCTAGTTCTTATTCTCAATCTGTGCTCTTTCCACCAAATCATACCTCAGAATGAAGGAGAAGAGAAGGGAGAGGACAGGAAGGAAATATAGATGGAGAGAGTAGGCAGAGTTAAATGGCCTACACAGGAAAATGGGAGCGCATTTGTCATTCTCAGAGTGAGTCGGCCACCATTTAACATGTGTGAGGAGGATGTCTGTGCCATTCACAGGCACTAGGAGATGCTGCAGGCATCATTGCAGGAATCTGTGAAGTTTGCCAGGGTTCTAGCAAGTGTAGAGGGAAGGAGGTGACAAAAAGCCTTTGGAGATTCTGTTGGGGAGAGAGATGGCTCGTGAGAGTTTGGTTAGCATCAACAGTGGTTAGATACCGTCAGAAGCTCAGCTTCTCACTCATGACGTGGCAAAGGTAATAATAGCTATGTTTGGGAGGACTAAATTAGGTAATACATAATATAATAGTGGCTTGGACAAAATAATAAGTGGCACAGGTTATAGCAAAATTTTTTATAATCACATATATTGCTTTTATTACTATAGTTATTATAGTCAAGATTGTTTTTGTAACATTTGTGATTGCTGCCACAGCTGTGGGCACTCCTGCTGCTGTTCCGATTTCTGCTGCTGCTAGAACAGCTGCTTCCATTACAACCACTGCTACCAGTAGTGGGCACTCAGGTACACGTGATACAAGGACATAGCACAGACAGTGAAACTCACCTTTCTGTGAAGAACGCACAAACGTCACAAGACATGCAAAACTCAAAGAGTAACAGAGAATAAGTGCTTTGGTATGTGGGCATAGCATCTGTGCTACAGCTATGGGAAAGGTCATGAAGCTGGTAGATGGGGGACATGTGAAGGGGGAAGAGAGAAAAATAATATTTATTGTGCACCTTTATGCATCCTGCTAGATGCTTACTTCACATTTATCTCAATTACTGCAGCCATACAACAATCAGTAAAGTTCTGAGTATAAGATATGTTAAATAGGTTAGGCCAGAGGATAAGATACATTAGACTATTAAGAATGATTTTTAAAAAGCTATAAATATTTTGAAAGATCAACAGAAAAGGAAAAACCATCTATTAAAAGTGAGTTAAGCTATCCCTAAAGAGTTACAGGATTTTAAAATTGAGAAGAACCATAAATATCTCCTGGTTTGCCATGCTTCTGTGTACAGGCCTGAAAATTAAGGCCTACGGAGATCGAGCCTTAACCAAGGCCAACTGCCTCATCGTGTCCTAACAGAGTCCAAAGCCAGTATCCCAGTTTGTTAACCATTTAGTTTCTTCTTTTAGTCGATAAAGAGGGAAAATTACCCTGAGTTTCTACAGGATTGCTTTTTTCCTCATGGAATCTTATAATTAACTTATAAAATATCAAAGGTTGTGCATTGTCATTAAAGCAGAGAAGAGACTGCCTCCCGACTGATTTCAAATGCTTGATGGAATGATGTTAGTCTTGTTCCAAGTTTCCCCAGTAGAGGGCAGCAATGGGTTTTAAGTCTGTGCCATTGTGGAAAGCTAACTGAGCAAAAGTTTTGGCTTTGTCGAAGGTCTCAGACTCGGAGTTGAGGGATCAAAGGGGTGTTAGGTCCCTACTGAGCCATGAACACGAGACACCTTAGTCAGTTGGGGTGTTACTTTACTGGGCAGGAGATTGAAGGGTGATGGTTTAACGACTTTTCACTATTACTATTTTTAAGTTACATTTTCTATTAGCCAATCAAAGCAATCTAACATTTGCATTTTGCATAATTCATGTCAGAAACAAACATCTCAGTTTTGCAGATGGGATTGGAGAGCTTCCAGTGTTTTGTGGTCTCAAGCTATTTTTAGAAAATTCTTTGGTTTCTGCAGTTCTCCTTAGAGCTTGGTAAATACGGGTAGAGGAGAGTCAACATGTACAATAATAACAGTGAAGGAGAAGTGGACCCATTTCTGCAGTTACTGTGCATATTATGGGTTTAATATAAAATACTCTCAGTGATCCACATAGGCCTGAGCGCACATGTCCTCTCCCCACTTTGTGTTTCCTTTTCCCATCCTCTCGCTTAAAACCGACCATGTGCCTTGGGAATAAATCTCACTGAGGAACTCACATGTTCACAGGGAGGAGGGCAAGGGTGGTTGAGGATATTATTTTTCCTATTTTAGAGCTGAGAGAACAGTAGGCCGGAGAGGTTAAAGTTACTGATTTCACTGGGGCTGTTACAGGGACAGGCGTTTGCAGAGTGTGAGCTCATTGATGTTTTCACTGCTTTTTTATTTTAAATGCATTGCTTTTTAGTTATTTGAGAACTGAGAGTTCCTTTGGTCAGAAAAGAGCTTTTGGTCACTAGGGGGTGCTATTAGAACAGTTCATTGACTAAGAATCTGGACAGGAATTGCTTACTAGTCTGTAAAAAGCCTTGCAGCCGTAGATTTTCTCCTTTTGCTCTGTGTCTGTGGCTTGATTGGCGTTTGCGCTGGGGGTGAATTAGGCAGAGGTGAGGGTAGAGGAAAGAGCAAGGGGGAAAAGCATCTTACAGAATTACTTTCAATTCATTTGGTGAATTGAGTTGTTTTTTTTGTTTTTTTTGTTTTTTTTTTAAAGCATATGTTCTGGGAAAGTGACTCCTTTCTGGTTGCCTTTGACTGGGAGCTGAGAGGATCCACTCTGGAAATTGTAATTTGCTGATCCCCATTTAGGGAGAATGTCTTTATTTTTAGATTGATCTTAAAAGACAGTGAGCTGTGTAAACTTTCACAGACTTGGAGGTCCAGTTTTGGATATTTAGAAATAATGACACATGCTCTGAAATTATTGTAAGAGATACTGTTTCTACAAATTTAGTTTGTAGAAAACTAATTGTTACTGGAAATCACATCCAGTTATATTTGTGAGGTCTGGATAGTCTTCAAACATATTATGTGCTTCCTTTTTGCCTTTGGGAAATTTGCTAACTTTTCCCAAAAGCTTGTGTGCATGAGCTAGCTTTTCTGGAACTGAAGTGGCGTGTTACGTGCTGAGAGAAGCTCCCGACTGCCTCCTCCTCCTCCACCTCCACCTGTCCATACAGTGCTCCCCGAGCATCCTGGTAACCTACTAGGTGCTGACCTTCCCTACGGTAGGTGGCCTTTATTCAGCCTCTCAGCTCCCTCTAATCCTAGCGTTCATTTCTTTCCTTTCTTCCGAAAGGAAAAGAATTTGGCTAGACTTGCAGAAAAACTAATATAAAATGTTATCAGCAAATGCCCTTTTGATCTTGTCAAAACTCTATTGTGGTTGTACTGTCTTTTCTCCCTGATTGAAAACTCAATGGCTTCTTGTCATTAATAGGATAAGATACAAGTTCCCACCACTTATAAGATGAGGTGCACATCACTTGGAGTTAAGGGATCACTCCAGGGTCCCATGATCTATGTCTCCAGGCTTTCTCTCAGCCATGGGCCACCTCGGCCTTTGACACAGCTTTACCAAATTAGGTGTGTTTGGTAATTGCACTTTTCTACCAGTACACTCCTGCAATCCCCACATGCACCATGAAGGCCTCTCCCTACACTTGTATCTCTCCCTGCTTAGCACCTTTTCTGTGAAGCTTTCTGATACTACCCTCCCCGCACCCCAGGAGGTTCATCAGTCTATTCTCTGTACTACTCCTTACCTTGAGCTTAAATATGTTGTTGCACTTGGTGTCATTTATAGCTTACTTTCTGATACTTTTACCTTCTGTAGCCTACTATCAATTCTTGTGGAGCACGGATGGTGTCCTTTTATCTCTGTGTTCTCAGTACCCAACATAGTATTTTGGTCAATTAGTAACTATTTTTCAAATTGAAGTTTAGCAAGCAAGATGGTGATGAGGATCGCCTTCATGGGAGCTGGTGTGAGAGTGCAAGGGGAGGTAGAGGAAATCTGCTTTTAGTTTTAAAGAATAGTTTTTTTCAGCTGGTGCTGTATTCTTATATTTGAAGTCTGGGATTCAGGGTTTAGCCCACCCTAAATTTAAAATCAACTTTTTTAGCACCAACTTGTCGAGAGTCTTGAGTGAGCCATTAACTTGATTCACCTTTGCCACATGATCATAGAATAGAATGGTTAGATTTTATTAGGTAATAATTGTGAATTATGCACTTTGCATTATTTGACAACAAAAATGTAGTCCCTACCATTCATAGATATTGATATTGTCTATATCATTTTAATAATAATAATAATAATAATAATAGATAATAGATATTGTCTAGTATCATTTTCTTCTCTGAGCCAGGATGCACATACGTTTTCCTGTTACTTGAAGCTGCATTTAATTAGGAAGATATTCCAAAACTAGCTTTAAATTAGGTTTTAGTATGCCCCACTTTTGGATTACCTCTTACTTATCTCCTCACTTAGAAGAAATAACTTAAACTTTTTATATCATGATCCTGCAAGTCTTTAAAATGAGTAAGATGTTTTGGAGTAGGGAAGGTGAAGGAAATGGAAAGTAATGGAACTTTTATGCATCATGGGGAAAGGAAGGGGTCTGTCATCTGTGGGAGGAAGGCAAATGTTTGCCCCTCTGCCCTGGCCTCTTAGGTTGTGGTCATTCAATCACGGAATGTGGCGAGGCCAGCAAGGGGTGTGGTACATATGTTTGAGACATCATTGTTGGGGGTCGGAAGTCTGCTTGTTTTAGGCTAATCAAACTTGATTGACTTAACAAAGATTCGGGGCTCTATTTATTTTAAAAGGCTAGAAATATCTTGTTTTTAATAATTTATTTTTTTACTTTGAAATCCAGTAGTTCTAAAACAAATTAAAATTCAAGGGACTCGATTAAGGTTGCACTTTGATATAGAATTTTCTAAGCTTTCCATTGAATTACTTCTGACACATTCAAATACCGATTTAGAAGAGTGTCTAGTGAGTATTAATTTTGTTCTTCACATATAGACATATACAAAATAAAGGCGCCCTTGTACAACTTTCACAGCAGTCATAGAGCTAGGAAATGCAAACGGTAGCCTTTAATTTAACCCAGATTGAAAAGGCCAGTTGAAGTTGTTTTGGGTGAGGGGTGGGCTTTCTCTGTGACTGTGTGGAAAGCTGTGAGAGGTAGATGAAGGAGAGAAAGGCTCAGGAGTAGCTCTCGGTCAGGAAGCTGGGACCAAAATCTATGCTTGAAGGTTAAGACCAAGTTTTGGCTCTTGAGACAGACTCCAGCCAGCCCTGGCTTCACCACCCACTCATGGGGTAACCTTGAATGGCAGCTGAGCTCCCCAGTGCCTTCTCTGTGACGTGGAGACTGTTCAGTGGCTTCTTGTTCTTCGTGGGTGAAAACTAAAATCTTTAACCAGGGTTCCAGTGCTTGGCATGGTCTAGTCCCTTCCTCGCTCTTCAGCCTTGTCTTGCATTCTCCACCCTCAGTTCTCTGTTGTCCACTTGCCCATAGCCCTTGTCCATGCTGCTCTTCCCCCTGGAAGTGTCAGCTCTTCTCATCCTGAGCAGACCTCAGTTTCAGCTCAAAGAGTCATTTCTCCAGAAAACAAAGTTGGAATCATGCCATATTTATTGTCCTGCAATCTACCTGCAATTTCATTTAAGATATAATATCTTTGGACATCTTTTTGTGTCAACAAACATAGATTAGCATAATCAAATGACTGCATGAAATTCTGCAAGAATGACTATAATTAAGAATCAATTTTTTCTTGATAAATACTAAATTGTTGCCAGTTTTAAAATTGTTAACCACACTGGGATGAACATCATTGTACTTGCATTATTACATAAATGTTACCTATTTTGTTAGTCTATTTCCTAGGAACAGGATTGCTTGGTCGAAGAGTATATGGTTTATAATTATTGACATGTATCACCTTACAGATGTTTAAAGTGAGAGGTGTTATATTTCAAATCCCAGCCTGAGTCTCAGGTCCCTCATCTGTAGAATAATATATTACTTATGTATACACCCATGCACATGGGTGCATGCATATATATGCTTAATTCAGTGCCTAGCATATGGTATTTAATATTATTTATTTTTGGCATTAAAATGTTATCCATGAACACTTACTTTATTTCATTTTTTTCCTAGATCTACAGTTAGCTGTTTTGTAGAGAGAATTCCAGATCTTCTGGTGGTTCTGCAACCTTGAGACTTTCAGTACTTTAGGAGAGATTAGACTATACCAGGTACTTCAGGCTAATTGACCTAGAGCCTATTATGTAGATCCCAGCTTAGGGTCCTGGACTCTTGGGGCCATTAAAGTTAGTTAGGAGAGAGCCACTGGTAGTAAAACGTATTGAAGCCATTTTGTTCTGCAGTCTGTTCTTGGACACAGACCGAGCGTGCAGCGTTACGAGGTGTTTTGCCCATTACTCTGTCACTGTAATCTCTTCTGTCCAGAACAAACAAGTGATAAACCAGCTGCCTGCCTGAAAGTAAGACCACGCCGTTTTCATCATCCTCTGGCTTCTGGTTGTAGATGCTTGTTATGAGGTCTGATGTCAGCCATTCATGCGGTGCCAGGTGTTGGTCTGACCAGTGCCTACACTCAAGGATAGCACTGCAGTTTCCATAATCTTATGATCTTAACCATTCATAACTTTTAGAGTTGAGAACCCTATTTTTCTTTTTTCCTGAATCATTGCATTGTTTTTAAAAAGAACATGTAACCTTGAGATTACAGCCTCACTGGCCCTGGGCTGGTTTTGAACCTCATGTAATCACATGGCTTCTGTGAGCCTGGATTTCCCCACCTTCCCAACCTCCAAGGGTTTTTATGAAGTTGAAATGTGACAGTTTATATAAAACACTTATGCAGATTATAATAGAGATTCTAAAAATGCTTTTTTTGCCTTCTTCTCCCTTCCCTCATTGTGCGTCAGGGAACATTTTGTAAGGAAGGAGTTGTGTATTATACAAGTGAGCATAAGGAAGCATTTAAATGTCATGTGAGAATTGTCTTTTATTTTCTTAAGGAAATTATTGTCTAAGGTTAGTGAATTTCATCCTGCTCTTTCGTTCTTCCTTCCTGTCTCTGTAGAGCACAATAACCCAACAGCTACAACCTTGTGCTTCAGATAAAATCGTTCTTGCTCTTCTGCCAACATACACAGTCCTAGAAGTTTCCTTAAGGACTCTGAATTACTGAAGCTTATTTGGAACTCTACCATTTATTTTTGTTTTAATTGTATAATTTCTGATTTCTTAATTTACTGATGAATTTTTAAGTTGAAATTAGAAAGTTAGCCTATTGAGTGTATTTTTTAAACAGTTACAATTAATGCATCTGTTTGAACAAAGTAAACATTTCCAGTAATAAATGACATTTGAATCAGCTCGTCTTCCTCTGAAATTTTCTGTGATATGTTATTTCTATGCGGTCTGTCCTGCTTTTTTCTCTTTACCTTCTCAAGAGATATTTGCCTGTCCCCCTTTTCCTGACAGAAGCTTCATGCGTAGTTCAGTGGTTCTGAAACTTACTGTGAGATACCTGGGCCCATTAACCAGAGATTCACATTCTGTAGGTCTGGTGACAGGATTCAGGACTCTGCATTTTTAATAAGCAAGCCAAGTGAGAGTGGTGCGAGTGACTGAGACGGCCTCTTTGTTTTATCTCTCTGTTGGAGAGGAAGCCATATTGCTAAGTTCACTTTACAAAAAGAAAAATTTGGTAGTCCTGCCATATGATTAGGCTTTGACAAAAATGCCTATATTTCACAAGCTACTTTCCTCTCTTTGCCCACCGACCCACCTAACTGTCTCTTTTTTCACTCTGAATGTCACTGGAGCAGCCCTTCCTAATTGTTGCATGTAATATGTGTCTTATCCGGTAATATTCCGTGTGTCTTCGCTGTGTTACACCACGTGAAACAGAGCTGCAATATCTCCTTAAACCATGGCCTCTTTTGGTATTGTTTGATAGGTCTTATATTCATTATTAAAGTGGGCATATCTATCTCCAGAGAGCTCTGACTTTGCTAGCATTATTAATGTAGGCACTCATTTACCATCGACATTATGCTCCTTTCTTTGATGTATAATAGAGGCAGGGATGTGACATTCTAGCTTGTGGAGGAGGCAAGATGGATGAATGAGCCTTTGACATATCCTGGTATGGACATAGAATGGTGTGGAGAGTTTCTATTTAGACAATGGAGAAGAGGTCTGGGAAACAGTTTAGGGCTCATTTTATAGGAGAGTTTCTAATCATGGAAGCTGGGCAAAGATTAAATAGACTGGAACTGCAATCATAAAGGATCTCTAGAACTGGAAGATACCCTATTTGTCCTTTCAACCAGAGCTTCCCACCCAGTGGCCAGAGCACACTGGTGACTGTGAGTAGGTATAGTGAGCCAGGAGAGTAATCCCCTCATCCCTCAGGGCAGCTGGATGAGGCCTGGGATGAATGACATTCTGGGGCCAGTTGCTGTGAATCACTTCATCATTTGATTCTAGTATGCTGTATAAATATCATCATTTTCTATGTGCACCATGAAGTAGACAAAGGTTGTAAAACAATGGTCCAAACCACTGGTATTAAAATTCTGTGAACCATTAAAAAAATCTTACTGGAAGTTCAAAATTTTGAATATAGGGGTTGTATTAGTTTGTCTTCATACTGCTATAAAGAACTACCTGAGGCTGGGTAATTTATAAAGAAAAGAGGTTTAATTGACTCACAGTTCCACATGGCTGGGGAGGCTTCAGGAAACTTTAAATCATGGTGGAAGGTGAAGGGGAAGCAAGACGCGTCTTACGTGGCAGCAGGAGAGAGAGAGAAGGGAGAAGAGCTACACACTTAATCAAACAACTAGGTCTTGTGAGGACTCTATCATGAGAACAGCATGGGGGAAACCACCCCCATGATCCAATCACCCCCTGACCAGCCCCCTCCCCTGACCCGTGGGGATTACAATTCGAGATGAGATTTGAGTGGGGCTGCAGAGCCAAACCACATCAGGGGTTTTTGAAGAACCTTAGGAGTCCCAAGAGTCCGGTGTGAAGACCACTGCTCTGAACCTGTCCTCTTGGAGTAGAGAGGAGATGCTGAGTTCTGTAGAGATTGAATGGATTTTTAATAGGTGACTAAGATCTGGATTTCCACTTTTGGCTCCTGGTTCAGTGTTTTTTGTTTTTTTTTTTCTTTTTCTTTAAATGTTGCTTAAGCTGAAACTAGATGATAAAAATAAGAATTAATGGATTGTTAGTTAATCAAAGAGCAGGGACCATCCTAATTGGTCCTCTCTCTTCAATGCTTAGCATGGTGTATGCCAGAATAGTTGCTGAGTAGTTGTAGGTCAGGTAAAATGACTGTGATGGGACTTATTTTGTCCGTATTGGGAGGTTGGGCCAGATGTGTGTCAAGCTTCCTTCAATAAAGATCCAGTGAGGTTTTTATATTTATCAGCATTTGGATGGAGGGTGGGCAAGTTTTTTCTATTGAAATTGAGACTACAAAAGCTCTTACATTGCATATCACATTTAAGCTTCCAAGAGCCTTAGGAAGTACAGAGGAATTGAAAAGTGGAGTGCAAATTGATATAGAAAACTTCTCTTTGAATTTATAAGGAGAAAATTGCTGTATTTGTAATGAATTTACTTGTTTTAGAGTATTTTTCCCCTCACTGTATACATGTGAGAAGTAAAATAAGTTGGGTTATTTTATCAACAGCACAGAAATAAAGAGAAGATCCTAAAATCAGCTAGAGAAGTAAAACAGATCATCTATCAGGTAATAATAACTAGACTGACAGCAGGTATCTCAGTAACAACAACCAGTGGCTGAAAACAGAGAAATAACTTGATATCTTCAAAGTATTGGGAAAAAGTTAAAATTTTCAAGAATGAGGATAGTGAAAAGACATTTTCAGATTAACAAAACTGAGAAAATGTATGTTTACTGGGCCTGTATTAAAATAACATTCAAGAAGATGGAAAATGAAAATTAACAAGCTCAACATCTAAATTGAATTAGAAAAGAACAATGTTAATCTGAAGAAAGTGGAAGGAAGTTGATAAAGGTGTGAACAAAAATTAGTGAAATTTCAAACAACAACCAAAAGGATATTACAAATAAATTATAGCTTCAACAGAGATTTTTAGAACCCTATAATGAACTATGAATTACTGTATGCCAAATGTCTAGACAAGATGGATAAATTTTAAGAAAAATATAACTTACCAAAACTGAGACAAGTGAAAAAATAGAAAGATGAGTAGTCCTATAAGACGAGGTTTTTATTATTTGTAGTTTTTATTAAATAAATCTAACAAAAGGTATATAAGAATTTTAGGCAGAAAAAGTATAAAATTTATTGGAAGACATTGAAGAAAACCTAATAAATAACAGAAAAACTTTGCTCATGGATAAGAAGACTCAATATAGGAAGGACACCATTTATTTCCAAATTGATTGAGTCAATGCTGTTCCAAATAGGCTTTCCACAAAGATTTTTGAGAAACTCGACAAGCTGATTCTAAAATTTATTTGAAGATTTTGGGCTCAAGAATATACAATGTAACTCAATAAAACATTGTGATATTAGGGATAGACAAATGATAAAGGGGATAAAATAAAGAACCCAGAAGTAAACCCTCAGGTATAAGGAAAACTTGATGTATGACAGAGATGTATTATGGATCTGTGTGGAAAAAAGGAGGGACTATTCTATCAAGTAATAGTTCTGGGATGAGATATACATCTATATGAAAAATAATTATTGGCAAGGCACAGTGACTCATGCCTTTAGTCCTAGCACTTTGGGAGGCTAAGGCAGGAGGATCTCTTGAGGCCAGGAGTTTTTGAAACTACCCTGGGCAACATAGCAAGACCCCGTCTCTACAAAAACTAAAACTAAAAAATTAGCCAGGCATCGTGGCATGGTCCTAGCTACTGGGAAGGCTGAGGCAGGAGGATTGCTTGAGCCCAGGAGTTTTAGGTTACAGTAAGATCTGATTGCACCACTACGCTGCAGCCTGGGTGACAGAGCAAGACCTTGTCTTCAAAAATAAATAAAAATAAATAAATATTTTAATCTCACACCATACATACATATAACTTCATTCCTAACAGATTAGAAACTTAATGTAACAGGCAAAACTTTAAATCATTTAGATAAAGAAAACCTATTGCTTTGGAGCTCAGGTTTTTTAAAATAAGAGTCAAGGGGTCTATCTATAAAAGAAAAGACTGTTAAAGTGACCCGCACTGAAATTAAGGACAACTGTTCATCAGAGGATACCATTAATGTAATAGAAAGACAAACCTCAAACTGGGAAAAGACATTTTTAAGACATACAGCCAACAAATGATTGGCATCTGAAATAAAGAACTTCTTCAAATCAGTAGAAAAATGAACATAAACACTCAAAAAACAGGTACTTCCCCGAGGAAGAAATATGAATGGCTCAGGATTATATCAAAGGATGTGCAGCATCATTAGTATTTAAGAAAACGTATATCAGAAAACATGTTCCATTTTACCCCTAATTGATGAGCAAAAATTAAGAGGCCTGGTAATACCATATTTTGGTCAGGATGTGGACTTGTTGCATGTCTTACAACAGCTGGTAGTTGTGAAAACTGGCAAAACTGGCACAACCAATTTGGACAAGAATGTGGCACCTTCCTGTAAAAGGTATTTCTATATCCTGTAGCCCCACAATTTTACACTTCGAGAATTCCATACCCAGAGAAACTTTTGCACACCATGCCGGCAGATATTTGCAAGAATTTTCAAAACAACAATGTATAAACTCAAGAAAATAGCCCAGATGAGAATGAGTAAATGCTGTCTATCCACACATTAGAGTATCATACAGCAGCGAAAATGAATAGCATAGATGACTTTCAGAAATGTAATACTGAGTGAAAAAGAGCAAACTAAAGAAGACTGTAGTCAGAGTGATACTATTTTTGTAAAGCTAGAAAATAACACTAAGTGATGTCCTATTTTAGGATATACATTTGAGATAATATTTTTTAAAAGCAGGTAAATGATAAACACAAAATTCATGGTAATGACTGAGGCTAGGGTACGTGCCATGTAGCAATATTTTAAGTTGGGTGTTATTGTTCCAGTTAATTACTTACATATATAAATGTATGTTGTTTGTATATATTGAATATTACATCGCAACAACATGAAGAGTCAGACTTCCAAGGTTCCAGTCATGGCACTCTGTTCAGTAGAGGTTCAACAAAGGGCAAGGCACCTAACTTCTTCAAAGCTCAGTTTTCCTCAACTGAAAAGTAGGGTGGTAACAGTACCTACACATTCAGTTGTTATGACTATTAAATGGGACACTCCACAAGGATTAAGTTAGTGCCTAAAACACTAAATTTACAGTGCAGCAAATTTAGCTTTTGTTATCTTTTTCTTAAAGCATGAAGTGTGATGGTTTCTACTTCCCTTGGAATTAAAGTAGATAGTGTTTCTGTGCAAAATGCACTTCTAAACTGATGATACGATAGAAATGAGGTGTTGGCAAAATGAATTGAAATATGCATGAATATTGCTTATCGATTCATTGAGAAGGGTTAGTGAGTTTAGTACAGATTTCTTACCTATGACAGACCAAACAAGAGGCCTGCTGAAGGGAGGAATGACTTTATGGACTCCCAAGTCTGTGAAATTCTGGAACATTAGCAAAAGTACCCCATCGTTTCTTTTTTTTTTCTTTTTTCCCTTCTTTTCT